>NC_141022.1:42137500-42435000 GCF_052040795.2 Danio rerio
AAAAACGGTGCTTATCACTGGGTGACAAGCTGTTATAATATGCTAAAACTATTATGTAAATATTATATATAATATGTAATCAATATAACTTATTTCTAAGACAGCAACAAACTCTGTACCACATCGGATATCATTCACTCACTGTAAATGGTAGCGCTCCCAATTTTTTCTGCAACCTGAATGTTTACAAACCGGTAATTCGTCTATAGGTCTATACATTACGAATACAACCGGCCTCTGAGCGAGCTGAGAGAGGATCACGTGAGCACTGCTGGTGCTCCTATTGGCTGTCTCTAAAGAAAGTCGCTCTTCATTTGCATGAAGTTAAAGGATTCTCAACTTTGTTGTGTAGCTTGACACGCCCACCTGGTCACCAACGGTCGATGTCGCTCGCGTAGACAGAGGTCGCCTTAAGTCGCTTGCTTTCTATCGCTAGTCACTTTGCCACAGTGAGTCACTTGTAGTGTAAATGAGCCTTTACCTGTAGATTTCAAACAAGCCTGCAGTACTTAATTAGTATGATCAGATGTGTTTATTTAGAGTTGGAACCGAGCGGCAAGCTGCTCTCCCTCATAAAGCAAAATACGTAAGTAACTGAAACTGCAATTCATCGAAACTCTGCTAGTCCTGGCTCCATAATAGAGCAAATATTTATAAAGCCCACTGTTAAAATGGACAACTTTACAGAAAAAAAGAAAAATAGGTGTTTACAGCCTGGTACAAAGGACGATTTTGGTTCATATAGCTAATATTGCCCTTCTTGACATCTGTGAGGGGGGTGTTTTTTTTTATAACTCATTTATTTTGTTTATGTTTAGTTATATTAAGGCTGCATAATTATGGGTGTTGCCACTTGAATGACCGCTAAGTCTCACTGGTCGCCGTCACTTCACCTCAGTTGCGTATTTTTGTTTTGTTTTATGTGGTTTTACACAGTCAGTTGCATTTTGGAATTATTTCCTACAATTATCAGACGATATGGCATGCTGTGTGCATTTATATGGCATTTTTGGTATCCCCCGATTGGTGCGATGACGCATGAACAAAATGGCAACGGTTGGTCAGGCTCACTTGCAGCTTCTTTTTTGCTCTTCAGAAACCTATGGGTGATGTCACGGATACTACGTCCATATCTTTTACAGTCTATAGTTGGAACTAAACTGCTGTACTCCTGCTGTACATCATCATCATCAGCCTGAACCACTGACACAATGCAGGATAAATTCATTCTTTCATGTAATTTACACCAAATTCTGACCCTACAATTTGAATGGTGCAACAGACCAGGCAATTTTTGCCTTCTAGTGTGCAATTTTGGTAAATCCATGGAAACTGTAGCTTCTGTTTTCAGCTCTGTTCTGACAGCAGTGGCACCCAGTGTCATGTTCTGCTGCTTTAGCTCATCTGATTAAAGGGATGGTTAACCAAAAGCTGACAATCCTCTGATCATTTACTCCCCCTTCACCCTTCATATTCCTGTTTAAGTTTTTTTATTTATTTTTTGTCTATTTCTGTTTGCGTCAATGATTGCAAGTTTCCAGCATTTTACAAATGTTTTATTTTGTGTTAAAAATAAAAATGAACTTAACATTTTCTTTCCCTCAATTGGTTCCATACCATCATGAGTTTTTTTTTTTATTAATTTTTTTTTTAAGTAAACTGTCTCTTTAAAATGAGACACAGTGCATTCAGAAATGCCTTTCTGTAGACCACATTGTGAATCAGCTTGAGTCAGTTCGGCCATTTTTTATATCTGACTTGTTATCAACAAGAAACTTTTACTCTTGGATTAGACATTTTGTTTTTTTATAGCCTTTATCTGTAAACCCTAGGCATATTTGTGTGTAAAATTCCCAGATTGTATCACTTTTTTTTTTATTGTACTTTATGTATTTTTAGCTTTTTGTTTTAGTGTGGCTTCTTTCATTGGTTTTGTCAATTGTGATCCTCTGAGTCACTACCCTGCTCCCGGGCTGAAACCACACCCTTATCCTTAATATTAGAATTCCGCATTGCCAGTGCCATAATCATACTTACTAGGAAACGAAACTCAAGTCAAGTATGGCCACTGCCAGCACATCCACAGCCATGGAGGAAGCACATCCAGACCTTAATTCAAGTGGACCTCAAGATGTGGACTGTTCATCGTGCATCGGAAAAAAGCGCAAAGCTGAACAGTTCTGTCTGCAGTGTTCGGAGTCATACTGTGATTTTCATCTTGACTTGCATAACACTTTGCACGTTGGGAAGAGGCACAAACTAATGGAGCCATGTACAGCCCTGCTGGAGAACATCTGTGTTGATCATGGCAGGAGGCTGGAGGTGTATTGCCGAACAGACCAAAAGTGCATCTGTCACCTGTGCATTACTGATAAACACACAGGTCATCATGTCATCCCAGTGCAAGAGGAGGTGGCCAACAAACAGGTCAGTAATGTGATTAAAATGCGGAGTGTCTTTCTTGAACAGTCTGAACCTGGACCTAGTGTTTAATGGTAATGAGGATGATTTTAAAGAAGGTTATGATTTCACGTTATGGTTATGAGGTTACGATTATGTCTCTTCTTTTTTGGTATGATAATGGGGTATTATTTTGTACAACAACTAAACAATACGGCAGCTAAACTTAAAAAAAAAAATCTATCATTAAATAAAGTATTTTCCTTTAGAAGCTTATTGTTTACTAGCCAGAATTTACCTCCAACTATTGAACCACACCCAAAAAGCCAGTTCATTTAAATAAACAGATAAACAAAATTATGAAATATAAATATAGGTGTAAAATAAATGTTCTGTATTAATTTTTAAATTAAATTTAAATTAATTTTAATTTAAAAATGTAATTCTTTCTAATGATGGTAAAACAGAGTTTATCAGCAGCCATTACTCCATTCTTCAGTTTCACATAATGACTCAGACATTGTTAAAATAGGCTGATTGGATTTGAAAACAGTAAAACTGAAAGCCTTTATCAGGATTTTTTTGAACAAAGTATTTTTGTCATTTTTACTCTTTATTCAGTACAAATATGTGTGTTTCATTAAATGTTATATAATCATATTTATATAAAGATACAATGGGGAAAAGTATTCAGCACATCATTGTTTTTTCCATTAAAATTCTTAAAGGTGCAGTTGACTTGACATTTACACTAGATGTTGGTAATAACCAAAGAAATCCATATATGCAAAAAAAAAAAACAACAACAGTAGTTGCTTTACAAACTGAGTTGTGTAAGAAAATGAAATGGCAGGAAAAAGTATTGAACGCATGAAGAAAAGGAGGTGTAAAAAGGCAGTGAAAGCCCAGACAGCAGCTGAAATCTTTTAGTTATTCAGCCACCCTCTAACCTGTCAGTGTAAATCAATATCTGCTGCTTCAGTCCATTCATCGAGATAATAAAGATGAAAACTGATTGGACATTTTAGCACGACAATGATCCAAAACACAGCCAAGAAATCTCTCAAATCTCTCAAAATAAATATTAAATTTGATATACAAGACCCACAGAGCCATCACATTTTTCCAGTGTTGAAGTCTGTGCAAAAAACACACCTGAGCAATTCATGTGACTTCAATCTTCATAAGAGAGACGTCTTTAAGCTGCCATCATTAAAAAAGTATTTTTATATAACGTATTAAATACATTTTAGTACATTGTCCTTGTGTCATTCTATTGTCATTACACATAACATTTTTTTCTTTCAATTTCTTTATTTTTATATATATATTTTTATGTTTGTATTGTCTAGGTATTTACGAATATCTGGTTCAATTCCATGTCAACAAGTCCTGTAGAATTTTTTCCCCAGAAAAAAAAACATGTTGTGCTGAATACTTTTTTCCCCCACTGTATTGAATATATTTAATTTATATATTTATTTTGTTGGCACTTGGAAATCAGATTTTATTATTGACTGATGCTGAGGATAATCTGAAAAATGTTCTTAAACCAGAATAGTACCAGTGACCGACATATTTCTTATATGTGGAATGCATGCAATGAGTCTGGCTTTTGCAGTTCTGGCTTAGATGAAGGCATTAAAACACTAGTTTTTTTTGTCCTACTGATTTTAATTGCTGGTTATTTTTAAGGGTAAGCTGTGGGAGTTACAGAAGAAGGCCATTGACATAATTGAAGCAAAAGAGAAAGACGTGCAAGCGCTGAAACAAGCCATTGAGGTTTTCAAGGTTAGCATTTATTTTTCCTTTGAACTTGTATCTTTTCATTTTTAATGGTATGATATTGCCTGCAGATAATTTAAGGACATCCACTCTGCTCTTTCTTCATGATTAGGCTTCAGCAAATAAGGCACTGGTGAACAATGAGAAGAGCTTCACTGAGCTGATCCAATCTATGAAGGACAATCAAAACAAAGTGACAGCGCTGATCCAGGGACAGGCAGAGTCTGCTGTGAAGCAAGCAGAGGGCTTCATAAAGACCCTACAGCAGGAGATCAGTGTTATGAGGGCAAAAAATACTGATCTTATAGACCTGGAGCTGCTGTCTCAGTCAAACAATGATGTTCGCTTTCTTCAGGTATACAGACAATGGCTGTGTTGAAACAGATAGATGCCTTTTGGAGTGTCTGGTATAATGTTACAGTTGTTGTCAATGTGTTTGTACTTTCCACAGAGTGCAGTGTTCATGCCTTTACTGACTGTGTATAAACAGTCATTCGTCTTCCATGTTCATCCATACAATTCTTTTGAGCGTGACTCCATGTTTGTTGATGAGTTAGTTAAAAAGCTAAACACAACCAGCAAGCAGAGTTTACTCAGAGTTTCCAGAAAAGGTTAGTAGAAGTTGTTTTATTTTATTTAAATACCGTTCATGATTATATTGTCTATGAATCACCTTGAAGTGATTCTGTTTTGCTAGTGAATATTGTTATTTTTAAAGTGAATAAGTAATCTGTTCAATTTAGTCCATTTTTTTTTCAAAGTCTGATCATTTGCTTCCTCTATTGTAGTGGCAATCCTTCGCTTTTTTCTGGTTGTCAGCTTCAATCACAATATTCTAAACCACACCCTTATTACTGTCAGTTTGCTAAGAGGGAATGATATTCAAAAATAAAGCCCCGCCCCTATTCAGTATATTGTGTCAGTTATATGGGACATTCTACCAGAAATGTACATTTTCACTTTTAGAAAACGAGACAGAGCCTGACTTCAAAAATCATACAAAAACAAGCCTAAAATCATACAATTCAATGATAGAATGCATCCTTGATCACTGTCAGCTTCCTCTCTGTCAAATGATGTCACTTTCAAGTCATAGCCTAAAAGTGTATTGCACGCATTGTATGTAAAATTAAATGCAAATGTGACAAGACTGACATTTATTTGTATTATATATTTGTAGTATTTATTTGTAGAAGTTATTTATAAATTCATGTTTTTAATTGATTGATGTGATTTATAACAACTTAATTTTTGCTATTTCTGAAGTATTTTTTTCCTAAATATCAGTTTTTGGCAAAGCATAAAACTATTAAAGCTGTAAGTTCAATTGGGCTGAGGACAAGGACAATGACAGAGTTTTTACATTTGTAAAGTGTTTTTAATAAAAAAATAATTTGAGAACCAAATAAATGACATTTCTTTACAGAACAACTCACAGAAATCAATCATCAGTCCATTTTTTTTTAGACCTAGTTTTTTGGGATTAAATACTTTTTATTCTCTGTGTTTCTTTTTATTGCAGGGACAGATAATATACATTTCTGGTAGAATATCCCATTTATCAATTAATATTGTTTCAATTGGAAGTACCTCAACACACTGAAATAAAAGTCTCAGCAATGTCCGTTTCTTGCACACTTTAAAGGGTTTGTTCCCCCAAAATAAAAAAAACATGTATATACTTTTATAATCTTTGAAAATCAAATGAGATTTTTTAGTTATCAAATCTGAGATTTACACCCCCCACCCCACTAGATGTTCGTTACCCAAAACTGATTCTTCAAGATGTTCATAAGGAACTCAAAAAATAAAACCATTACAATTGTATGGTTTAATTCAAGACTTCTAAGCAAATTCTCTATATAAACAACAGAATGAATTAAGGTTTTAACATAAAAACCTTGATCAGTGAACATAAACAGAAACTCAACCACACCTAGAAGCTCAAACTGCTTATTAACTGCAAATTACCTTGATTGGTTCTTATTGTACATTTCAAACAAGAATCTGTGACCAAATTTAAATGCTGATCACTGATAATATTTGAATAAAAGCTTAAATTAATCTGTTCTTTTTGCAGTGATTGATGTGAAGTGCTCAATTCATGTGAACATTCTGAAATGTCAGTGTTTTGGATTAATACACTACCAATAGAGGAACAGAAATACCTCTTCTTTTATATTGTCATTTGCATTCTAAAGACAATTGAAGGTGATACAGGTTTGGAATAATATGATTAGTAATTATGACATTTTAACCATCTTAGACCTACTTCTTTTGCAGTGAAAAACACTAGAATTGTGTCATCACCACCGCCAAAGACAAGAGAAGAGTTTCTACAGTGTACGTATCCAATAGAAAACTGAAGCTCTTTCATTTTGTGTTGGTTATACTAAAATGCATCTGTCTTTCTGATTTCAGATGCAACAAAGCTCTCTTTCAATACCAACTCAGCGCATAAATATCTGCTCTTCAGAAATGACAACCAAGAGGTGATGGCCTCAAACCAGCTTCAGGACTATCCTGAACACCCTCAGAGGTTTAACTGCAGGGCACAGATCCTGTGCAACGAAGCCCTGAGAGGGTCCTCAAAATACTGGGAGGTGGAGGTTGGAGGGGGTTCTTGGGTCTGCATTGCTGTGTCCTATCAAGGAATCCACAGAAAAGGCAAACCACGTACTCTTTTTGGGAGAAATGCCAACTCGTGGGGACTGCGCTGTTTCTGGTCCACTTATGAATTCTGGCATGACAATAAGACAACATTTACAAAGCACGAATCTCGTGCACCTAAAATAGGAGTGTATTTGAACTATAGGGCTGGGGTCTTGGCATTTTACAGTGTTTCCGGGGTCAACATGAGTCTCATTTATAAGCACAAAACTGTTTTTAAAGAGCCTGTGTATGCTGGGTTTGGACTGGCTGGGAAAGGTTCTTACGTGAGACTCTGCAATCCTGTGAAAGCTGAGACAATAACGTCTCTTCCTTTTCCATTTAAGTTTGAATCTAAAACATCTCCCTTCTCTCCATTTAAATTTGGCAGTTTGTAATGCCGAGTTCAGACTGCATGAGTATAGCCCCAATTTTGACTCGCTGACAGGTTTTGAGAAATCGCAAACAAATGCCTGAAATCACAAGCAAATCAGTGCTCATTCATGCATCAATCACATAGTGTGAACTATCGAAGACGCGATCTGAGAGAATCACCGATGAGTCGCTAACACCCGCGAGTTATTTGGCATGCTAAATATCTGGACCTGTTGTGCGATTCAAAATCATCACGTGTAAAATGTGTTCTGATCAAACATAACATCGGCAATTACCTACAGCCAATGAGAGAGCAGCATCAATGGGTATCTGCAGGCCAACAGGAGGCTGGGGGAAAAGTTAAAAGTGATTTATTATTTTTATGTAATTTTTTTCTGTCTAATTGGACCCAATAAATGTAGGGAAAGAGAAATTGCTCTTCAAAGGCCAGGTGAGCAAATTAAGTACATTTTCTACCCAACTAAAGTCGTCTTTCTCATTTTGTAGTTAATAACAAAAGATATACATGACCTTGGGTTGTTTCCATGTCACTTTTCGCATATTTTTGATTGTTAGACGTAGTTTGGGGGCCGAGACAATGTTGTCGGCAATACTTAAAATCATGCAGTGTGAAACCCTTTCGCCGATTCATCTTGCAGTGTAAACACAGCATCAACAGAATGTGACCCCAAATAGTCATGCAGCGTGAAAACATCTGACACACATCTACTTTGAAAATCGTGCAGTCTGAACTCAGCAAAAGTTGTGGCATTTACGTGTGCCACAGTCAACATATCTTATTCTGCATCACATACGCTAAAAAAATGATGTCTGCAAAACTGTTGCAAACTATTTATTTGTTTAATTTCAACAAACAAATTAAATTTAGTAACGTTCAACTTAATTAGTTTGTTTAAATTCAGCCCAAATAAATGGTGTATAACCTCTTAACGTAAAAAAAAAAAAAAGTAAATCCAAGGAATCATCTTTAAATAATTGTTTTCAGTTTAGCATACTTTGGAGAGGGATTCATTTATTTTGTTTTTTTTTGTATGTGGACACTTGGTGGCAGCACTAGATAAGTTTTCCACCTTTTTTATCAGCACATGTACATAGAAACGTAAGTTAAGTGAATGTCTCAGAATGCTAATCAAAATGGAAAAATCCAATGTTTTCTATTGAATTAATAACTATTAAAATATTAGATGTATACCATTTAACATACTATCACAGCATGCCTTATCTCTATTTTTAACATGTCCTGAATATTGCTAAAATGATTGCACATACTGTTCCCCAAACCCACTGTACTTGTAAATCATTTGCCCATTTCACATCTGCTGATCTGAACCCAAATCTGTCATTCCATCTAATCCTCCAACCAAATCCACACACTCAGTCCTTTCCCAGTGATCATTGTCTGCTTATTCTTGTTCCTCCTTTGTGCATTCGTCCATCCCTCCTGTCACTCTTCCCCCTCAGGCTCCACTCTTCCACTGTCCCAACAATTACAGTCTCGTTTTCTCCCTTAAACCACACAAATGCACATGCTCACACACACATGCATCATTTCATTGAGTAGATACTGTATGCCGAGGCCTGGAGGCTTGGTCGAGGGGACAAAACCAAAGCCAGTCGCCTCCTGCCCTTCCCCCTGCTGCCCACCCGTCCAAACAGAACAAAAATCAGCCTTGGGGTAAGTGTAGGGCAGACACGGTTTCAACAGAGCAAGCAATGCCACTGCAAAAATAAAAAATAAATGTGTGTAGAGGAAGGATAGAAACTAATAGAGAACATCATAGAGCAGGAGAGTGAGTGTGTGCGCCTCGGTCTTCAGGGAGCCCGCTTACAGTTCTGCCCAATCACAGACATCATTTGCAGCTTGTATTATCCTTTTATGAGTGACGGGGATTTCAAAATACTCTATTATGAAAAGAACCATTTCTCTCGCTGCCAAGGACATTGACACTACAGTCACACTGCTGCTATAAATACCCATTTTTTAAACTGAGTCACCATATAAACTAAAAACCGCTACACTCACAAACTCCTCCTCCAAGCTATTACCCAGCAGGCAGATGCTGAGGTCTGTCGCTCTGCTAACAAGGTGCCTGTTAGAGTAAGTTGCTGTTGCACAGTTTTCTTTCTCGCATTGATGTATTTGCTATTGAAACAGGAGCTTTGGGTGGCATGAATTAAATGGCACCTACTTTCTCTTTTTTTTAGTAGCTCAATTGAATTTTAGTTGCTAGTCAGTTGTAGGTCTTGGGAGGGACTCGTTTCAGAGAGCGTTTGATTGGTTGGAAATTTAAATAGTGCAGGAGTCATCAATGTTTTTGGAGACTCTCCAAATCTGCTGCGAGTCAGTCAATATGTAAGAGTACACCAATGTGTTTACTAGCATCAGGGCTAACAAATGTGTATTAAAGCCCACAGAACTGTAAGGGTACATTCTTCAGTAACGTTATATCTTTGTTTTCATTCATGCATTGCTGTTGAAACAGGATATTTCGGTGGAATGTATTAAATTTCACCTTTTTTCTTATTTTTTCCCTCATTTATTTTAGTAGCTTAATCGAATTTTGGTTGATAGTCAGTTGTAGGGTCAGGGAGGGACTCGTTTCAGAGAGCGTTTGATTGGACAGAAGTTGTTTAGTGCAAGAGTCATCAATATTTTGAGAGAAACTCCAAATCTGCTGTAAGCTAGTCAATAAGAGTATGCTAGTGTGTTTACTAGCATCCAGTCTAACAAATGTATATTAAAGCCCACAAAACTTTTTGGCTACATTCTTCAGTATATCTTTGTTTCATTTCTCGCATTGATGTATTTGCTGTCGAAACAGAATATTTTGGTGCAATAGTATTAAATGGCACCCCCTATTTTTAATTACCTCAATTGAATTTTGGTTGCTAGTCAGTTGCAGGTCTTGGCAGAGCCTTGTTTTAGAGTGCGTTTGATTGAACAGAAATTTCTATAGTGCAAGAGTCATCAATATTTTTGGAAATACTCCAAATCTGCAGTGAGTGAGTCAATATAAGTACACCAATATGTTTACTAGCATCAGAGCTAACAAATGTGTAATAAATCCTACAAAACTCTCAATATATCTTTGTTTTCTTTCTCACATTGATGTTTTTTGCTGTTGAATACTTTGGTGGAATGTGTTAAATTTCAAGTTTTTTTTTCCTTTTTTTTATTTTTTTATTTTTTAACTTTTTTATTAGCTCAATTGAATTTTGGTTGCCAGTCAGTTGTAGGGTCAGGGAAGGACTCATTTCAGAAAGCGTTTGATTGGACAGAAATTTTAGCTTAAGAGTCATCAATATTTTGCAGACACTCTAAATCTGCTTTGAGTGAGTCAATATGTAAGAGTACACCAGCATGTTTATTAGCATCTAATAAATGTGTAATAAAGCCCACAGAACTCTAAGGCTACATTCTTCAGTATATATTTTTCTTTTTGGCATTGATGTATTTGCTGTTGAAACAGGATATTTTGGTGGAATGTATTAAATGCCACATTTTTTCCTTCTTTCGACTGTCTACTTTTAATTATCTCAATTTAATTTTGGTTGCTAGTCAGTTGTAGGTCTTGGCAGGAACTCTTTTTAGAAAGCGCTTTAGTTGAATAGTGTATACTGCGAGAGTCATCGATATTTTTGGAGAAACTCCAAATGTGCTGTGGCTGAGTCAATATGTAATAGTACACCAATATGTTTACTAGCATCAGGGCTAACAAATGTGTATTAAAGCCCACAAAACTAAGGCTACATTCTTCAGTATATCTTTGTTTTCTTTCAAGCATTGATGTATCTGCTGTTGTATCTGCATTGATGTATCTGAATGTATTAAATGTCTCCTTTTACCTTCTTTTCCCCCATCTTTTTTTTTTTTTTTTAAATTAGCTCAATTGAATTTTGGTTGTTTGTCAGTTGTAGGGTCAAGCTGGGGCGTTTGATTGGACAGACATTTTAGTGCAAGAGTCATCAATAATTTTGGAGAAACTCCAAATCTGCTGTGAGCCAGTCAATATGTAAGAGTACACCATGTTTGCTAGCATCAGACCAAACAAACGTGTATTAAACCACAAACATACACAAACTCAACAGATCTGTCTATCCGTCTGTCTAAAAATAGTTATAATTTGTAAAATTTCAGCCTCTGTCTTGAAAGTGACAATATTCTTGACAAAATAAAGTATATTAAAAGAATGTCGCCTCACAGCATGAATGTTGCTGGTTCAAGTCCCGGCTGGGTCAGTTGGCATTTTTATGTGAAGTTTGCATGTTCTCCCGTGTTCGCATGGGTTTTCTCCGGGAGTTCTGGTTTTCTCTACAGTCCAAACGCATGCGCTATATAGGTCAATTAAAAAAAAAACTTAATTGGCTGCATGTGTGTGTGGTTGTGGGTGGGTGTTTCCCAGTACTGGGTTGCAGGTGGAAGGGCAGCTGCTGTGTAAAACATGCTTGATAAGTTGGCAGTTCATTCCGCTGTGGCAACCCCTGATGAATAAAGGAATTAAGCTGAAGGAAAAGGAATGAATGTTTTAAATACATATTGTAAGTACACATTTGTTACGGTGAAAGACCAATGTGATATGTAAATATAGCATTCTACTAATGAGTGTGCTTTAAAGCATATAATTATAACAGTGATTTACAATAACGCAAATACTTTAGTTTCACATTATTACCAAGTGCATTTAAATACAATGAAAACAAGTTCATGAATGTGTAGACTACTCTTCGTATGTGAATTTTGAAATGTATTCAATTTGGAGTACAAATCTATCCATCTTTCTGTCTATCTATCTGAATCATGCCTCCATGTATTATTAACACGAGTGAAAAAATACTTCAGTCATGTTCTCATCCAAGCACAAAAACCTTTGCTTTGCATTATTAATTCATCGCTTTACATAGATATATGCACAGTTGTGTGTGGACTCCTCTCTCATGCCCTCCCTCTCTGCCTCTGCTCAGTATGATATGTTTATAGGCATCGGCTGAGGCAGCGCGAGCGTTATAGCGGCTCCTGCTTGAATAGGAAGAGGAAAGGGGCGCTGGACGTCATGGCATCCAAAGACACCGTCGCGACCGCTTTTCTCACCGTGAGTCGGGAAATGACAGGTGATTAAACCCAATAGCTCTTTTTTCTCTCTCTCTTCCTATCCGACATTCGACCATGGGATTTATTAAGCGCGTTCCCGCTCTCGGCCGGTGCTTTGTGTTTTAGTGGTTTGAAATCTTCACAGCGCTGAATGTTTCATAAGGTGGCAGATTTGTAGATGTAATGATCTCTCATACAGATTGATTATGATTAATAATGTATTATCATGCATTACGCGCGGGGGCATGTGCACGTATGGTGGATTTAATCATAGTCACTTCGTGTCCATCTTCAAAAGACTAAATTTGTGCAAATGGATGAGTTGCGTTCCCGTGTGTGTTTATTATGTTTGCCTGCAGTGTTAGCGCGCGTGTGTAGGTAGTTGTGTTGTGTGTGCGCGCGATTGATGCTGCTCTCATTTTTGATGTGACTGTGATGTGACTTACTTTAAGTTCTTAACACATTTGCCTATTGGTGCTGACGCAACTTCACTTCAGTTACATTCATGATGTGTGTGTGTGTGTGTGTATGTGTGTGTGTGTGTGTGTGTGTGTGTGTGTGTGTAAATGACTGATTGAAAACACACTCATCATAGAGGCCGTCATCATTGCGCAGGGGGATTCGTCCTCACTCTGACTGACACATACAATGACACACTGAGCACACACTAGCAGTTTGGCATTTGGAGCGCTCTCACTGTTGATTACCTTCACACATTATTATCTTCCTTCGGTAATTAATCCCTATTACTAACCCGGTATTTACTGTCCTGCTCCCAGCCGCGCGCTCTCTGTGTTTCAACTTCGATTTAACGCACTTGGAAATAACGCTAACTTGTTAAAGGGATAGTTTACTCAAAAATAAATAAATAAATAAATTTACTCAGAGCAATCATTTAAACATTAAAGATGAATTTAACCATGATTCATAAAATCAGGCAATGGCTACAAGTACTTAAGGAGTCAAAATGATACAGAAGGAACAAAATTTATTCTCCGAGACGATGTATTGATAATAATGATAGGTCTGCCTATAAAGCTATTATTATCTACTTTTTCATTTTTGGGGTGACTAGTTCTAAAATTTGCTTTGATTTTCCCCCAAACTTTTGTAATAAGCTGTTTCTGTCTTTAAAAATAAAGAGTATGAATTGCCTTGGAATTTACTTTAATATATCTATGCCTGAAGGCAAATAATAGCAAGGTTGTCACTTTATGCACCCTGCTGCTCAAATTTTAGTAAGATGAGGCAATTCTCTGTATTTGTGTAAGTGTTTTATGTTGTTTTTTAAATGATTTAGTTGATGTTTATTTCATTATTTTGTCATGTGCTGTGTTTTTGATAATGTTTGAGTGGGTGACACTTCATTTCATTAATGGCCCCTGGGGATGTGAATTTTTGGATGAATATTGAGCTTTCAGGGTTTTTATTCTACCCCCTGTGTTATTTTCAGCACTCTTTGCATTAACACTTTAACTGCCCCACCACAAGAAAAAAATTTGAATTGCATTTCTTAACTACTAATGTTGCTATAGTTACACACTCAATGCACTCAACACATCCCATAATTTCTAAAATATGAACCTTTACCAAATGGTTGATATGTTGGTTAATGGTAAAAGTACTGGAATCAATAAATATACTATTAAAAATCTGAAACTATGAGGTGTAGGGCCAATTTATTTAAAAACATAGTCAAAATAAAAAAATTTTGAGCGCTAAATTGTCTTTTTTTTAAAGTATGCCATACATTTTTCAGATTTTTTTTCAACAATAAAACCAAAATCCAGTGTAGTTGTGCATAAGGATTATGTTTTTTGAAAACGAACTATGTGTGTAAACTAGGATTCTCGTGATACCATTAATTCATGTCACAATACTATGCCAGCTGAAGTATCGTGATACTAAGTAGTATTGTGATACTGTAATTCATAACTCAAATCCATGAAATAAAGAAAAATGTCAAAAATACAATATTTTGTTTGTCATAAAAAGGCCTACTTGAATTTAATCAATAATTTCCTTATTATTAATAAAATTATTTGCACGTCTTTTTACCTAAAATGTATTCGTACCGACTAAAAAAATAATAATAACAATAATAAATAAATAAAAAATAAAGATACAAATTATCCAAAAATGTTTAAATAAACTTAGGCTATATGAACTGGTCAAAAATTGTTTCAACATATTTTTGTTGCTATTTTAGTTTTCATCTAATTTTTTTTCTTATCAGGTAGGAATCCAAAGTAATGCAACATGTTGTAGCTATTAAATCATATTGACAGGAGCAGAAATGAACGGATTCAGATTCAAGCTAAAGCAGCAGAAAATATGCAATAGGCTACTGTAAAAGGCGCAAATTTTACACAGTTTGCAACCTTAGAAGGCTCCATAGACTATTAAAATAAAATGGACTATTGTTGCACAAACATGTGAGCACTTAGGGCCTACTCACATTATGCTATCCGAACCATGCCCAGGCCCGTTTCCCGGATCGTTTAAGAAGTGTGAGTGCTCTGAATCGGGCTCAGGCACGGTTCACTAGGCCGGCCCTGGCCCGGTTGAAAGAGGTGTGCCAGAATGCGGTTCACTTGGGTTTTGGCGCGGTACGCTTGTAGTGTGAGTGCAAAACTGAAGACGAGACGTGACTTTTACGGGACTGTTTCATATGAATTTATTAATCATTCTTACTGCTCAATGAACATGAACTGTCGTAGGTCACGAAGACTTTATGATAGTTTATGAGTGTCAAAAGTGGCTGATCTGTTCTGCAAAATATTTGACTGTGTGTCACTGTTTATCAAACGACTAAAGCAATATAACTAAAGAAATCTCCACTGTGCTGAGGGAAAGCTTTTACTGAACAGAGCATTACCGAATGTAATGCGAGTGCGGGCCATCGGCGGAGACGGGAGGGGGGGCAAGCATGCTTTGGCCCACTTCAAGGCAGCTGTACATAGTGTGAGTACACCCTCAGTGACTTTTTCCACATGCAACATTATCTATTGTAGACAGACCGTTAATGACGATACTACCGACAGTATTTTAGAGCAATAGTACTGCCACAGTACTGGTAAACCATGCAACCCTAGTGTAAACCATTATTTAAAACAGTCATTCTTTAAATGACTTTAACAGTCATTATTTAAAACAGTCAACATAGGATTAATCATTTAGTAGAGCAGGCAGTTAAAAGGCTAATGTTCCAACACCTCAATGTTTCATTGGTTCTGACACCTCAAATAGACTTGTACATTAATATTTTTAAAAAGGGTCATTAAAATGTAGATCTGCTAGCTTATAGATTATACCATTTTGCTCATGGACACACAAGGTTAAATATATGTAAACCGTGACCCAATATGCCTGAACTTTAACAATAAAATAAACAAGTGGCATTGACAAATTAATAAAAGAAACAGAAAAAAACAATATTAAGAGTTCACTTAATAAGTCTTTACTGCAAAATAAACCCTCGCCAAAGTGATCCAGCTGCCAATTCAAAGCTTTTTTCTCATGTCTGCCTCCTAAATAACCTTATATTGGATGTGGACTATTGATTTGAACTGAAATTACTGAATTATGAGAAACATGAAACTGGCGTAGTATAGGAGCATTATAGTTGTAAGTCATTTTACAATAAATATCTGAGCACAGAATTATGCGAGTAACCAAACAGATTATAGCATTAGAGGTGGTGCGGTGGCTCAGTGGTTAGCACTGTCACCTCACAGCAAGAAGGTCACTGGTTCAAAAGCCCTTCGAGTTTGTATATTCACTCCTTATTTGCATGGGTTTCCTCTGGGTGCTCTGGTTCTTCCTACAATCCAAAGACGTGCTAAACGTCAATTGAATGAACTAAATTGTATGTATGTGTGTGAATGAGAGTGTATGGATGTTTCCCAATACTGGGTGGCAGCTGGAAAAGCATCCGCTGTGTAAAACAAATGCTGGATAAGTTGGCGGTTCATTCCGCTGAGGCGACCCCTGATAAATAAAGTGACAAAGTCAAAGGAAATGAAGGAATGAATGAATTATAGCACTAGAGAATGGCAACAAGCTAAAATAATGAGTCAAAGAGGCTCATGAAGTGGTATATGAAGATGAAAAACAACTCTAAATGTGATGGTAATTGTTAGCAAGGGTTTAGAAATGGAAATTGGGGCAAATTAGATCACCCACAACACACAATATGAGGACAGTGATTGAAGACGTACTGTGCTGCTAGAACACAGCAGTCTTTGCTTTCCCCTAATAAAAAGGGGAGCAACGTCTCAAACGTGTGCTTTTACACACACATGCGTGTCTTGCATCTGATTTAAATCTCACTGTTACTCCCATTTGTATTTTTCCTCTTTTCATCTTCACTTTCGTTCTCTTTTTGTCCACATTTACATATCCCTACCCCATTTACCCATTTATTTTTCCCCCTGTGACTCGCTGTAATGGAAACATGTGCTCTAGTTTGGCCCTTCGCTGTTCTTAGTGTCAGTCTGAAAGCCAAGGATTGCGTGATTGGGTCTTACACAGATTAAAGTTGATTGCGAGTGCATTAACTGTTTGTCTCACGCTGATCCTTCCTTCCCTCCCTCTCCCTCTTTTCTCTGTTATTCCTCATTCTGGCTTTCCCTTTCCTTCAGAGTCTCTCCTCCTGGCAAAAGTGTAAAATGCATTTTCCAGGAATTTGATCACACATGCGTGCAAAGATAAAACAGTTTGATGTTGCTATTTTATCCTCTGCCTGAAGGACATCTCGAGGAGCTTTTTATTCCTCTATTGCTTTGGATATGTATAGTGTGCTTGCAGAAAGGCCACCTACACATGTGGACAAGGTGTAAAAATAAAGAATAGTGTAATCCACTCAATTTCCAACCGTGTGCATGCAGTGGAAATATGTCTGAGATTGATAGAGTGCTTCTCTGGCCGTTAATGCATCGCCTTTCTATTTTGCAGAGAGCATCAGACGAGTTATTGACAAGACATCAATCAAGTTAGTGAGAGCTATCAAAGCAGAGAACAAGAGTGGCAAATCTGAGGATCGGATTCTGGTAAGGCTCTACGTTTAAATTCCCTATCCATGTCCTTAAAGGTACAGTTCATGCAAATCAAGGTCATTTATTCTCATGTTGATCCAAATCTTCGAAGTTTGAAGTTCTTTTGAAGACTTTAAAGGTATTCACACCTGCCTTGTTTGCTTCCATTGAAATGAACTCGGATTCATTTTCCCCTTTGGTGAGGATATTTTGGGTCGGTTTGAATACAGCAATTGCACTGTCCCAGCAGGCACAGAACATCAGATTGATGTTGTTTCCCAATGTCGTGGGACATTGCATTTTGTTTGGAAATGAAAATCGGGTTGATGTCAGAACCCAACATCAGGTCTACGTCAATGTCCAACATCAGACAGACATTGCATTTTGGTTACTTTCCAACACAACCTAAAAACAACAAAATATGTCTAACGTCTAATGATGTTACAGCTTGACTACTTGCTTGGTACTATGACGTCTATCAGACGTTGAATTTTGGTTTTCATACCTGATGAATAAATGTCAGTATTTGACGTCAAGATGACATTTGTTTAAGGTGTTGGCTCAACGTTGGATTTTGGTTACTTTCCAACACATCCTAAAATCAACCAAATATCAACGCCATTTGATATCATTATTGGACATCAAAATAACATTGTCCTTAGATGCTGATGACCTAAATCTAACCTAATATTAACCTCTTATAACGTTGTGTGTCTGCTGGGATGGTACACACCCAACATACCTCTTCAGCTGGGTCTTGGTCTGCTTGCAAGTGTACTCTGGTACAGTTTGCTTTAGCAAGAGTAAGGTGTGAATGTGGTCTGACCTCGATCTAACCCATTTTCAGAAAGCCTTTCGACTTTTCAGGAAACTGTAGTTGAGTTGTGCACACATGGTGTCTACCTTTGCTAAACAACCATCAGCCGTGCTCTAACTAACCCCACTAGGTCTGATAGAAGTTTTATTTATGGGTAAACCACAACGGCATTGCAGTGTTTGACTGTTCTGGTTTTGTCTGAGGTAACTAGCCTAATAATTATTACTAAAATCATTCTGGCTACATTCAAATTGGGAGGTTTACTGCTCAAATCTGATTTTTGTTCTCAGATCGGATTTTTTTACATAGCTGTTCACATTGTTGTTTTAAATGTGGCTGAAATTAGATATCCAATTCAATTTCAATTCAATCTATGTTTATTTCTTTAGCGCTCTTACAATGTATATTGTCAAAGCAGCTTAATATAGAGTTTCTAGCCAATTAAAACTGCGTTAGACAGTTTTCAGAGTTGAAGTTCAGTTTCTTTATTTCAGTGTGGTTTTATTTTCACTTTCGGAAGTCCAAACACTGAAGAGCAAATCCATCGATGCGCAGCTCCACAAATCCCAAACCAAGCAAGCCATTGGTGACAGTGGAGAGGAACAAACTTCACCAATTGACAAAAGTGAAGGGGAAAAAAACCCTTGAGAGTGTAAACAGATCACAGTCTTAAACTGACCCACATGGCCTAACGTACAGCTACACACAAGCATAAAATTTCTAATAATGTACACAACTGTATGATTGAAGCATGTTTTGCTAGTATTTTTCAGTGCCTGAAACCTAAAATAACCATTTTGCATTGAAAACGCTGATAATTTGTCTTATGACAAGAGCGGTGCACGTCTCTCTGACCACCAGGAATTTTTTTAAAGGTTAAATGAGCAGCCTCAGTGCTGCCGGGTTCATCAGTCCTCATAATGATATTGTTTGCAGAGTCTGATAAATTACTATTCATTCATTTTAATTCATCATAAACAACATAGATCATAGGTTTCAAACGCAATTCCTGGAGGGCCGCTGCTCTGCACAAAACAGTTCATGTTAACAGTTAAAGTTTCGGTTTTATTTTAAGGGCCACAACTCTGCACAGTTTTGCTCCAACCCAATCAAACACAGCTGATCCAAATAATCCAGGTCACTAGATCAGCTGTATTTGATTAGGGTTGAAGCAAAACTGTGCAGAGTTGCAGCCCTCCAGGAATTGAGTTTGAGACCTGTAACATAGATCGTATCCAGTCCATAACTAATCAAAATAAAACCGAATCTTAAACTGTTAACATAAACTGTTTTGTTAATTTATCACTGTTTATGTGAAATATTTCATGTATGCAGTATTTTATTCATTTTACGTATGTAATTTTGTTATCGTGGTATAAATGTTCCTTAAATCTAACTGAGCGGTGTATATTATGGTTGGTTAATGAGCAGCAGTTGTAGTTCTAAAAAGTCAGCAAAATTAACAACCTTTCACTACTGATCAGCCACCTGTTTGTAGTAAGAGCCGGAATGACACATCAATTGAAAACCATATAAAAATGTCATGAATTCCAGCATAACCATTTACACTGCAGTCGCATTGCGTTCAGATCTGTATCAGATTAAATACCACAAAGTGACACAAAAACTGAATTGAAAAGATTAGATTCCTTGCAGTTTCGGCTGTTCTCACTGTCATGACAGAATCGAATTTGAGCCACATGTGGGCAAAGAAACCAGATTTGGGCCACATTTGCTTGCAGTGTAAAATGTACAGTCGCCTCTGTTTAGTCTGGACCAAAGTAAGTGAACTAACAGTCTTCCTGGTGGGAATTCACCCTCACTTTCTTCAGTTGAGGACGCCAGGTGAAATATTTAATTTACTAAAAACATTATCTTTCACTCCAAAAAGGAACCATAACAATTAAATCTATCTAGAGGAACTTACTTGCAATAATTCTAAAACTATTGGTGGAAGTGCTCACTTTCTGACGTATTCGCACAACAGGAACTGATATTGATTTTTATTTATGGAATGCCATTTGGGGAAATTAAATTACCTCCTACTTTAGAGCAAGATCTAAGCTGGCAAAATAAGCTGTACAGCGATTTGTATATCTGTAATTGCAGTGCATCTTATATGTATACGTCTACATTATGAGGTATGCAGCTTTGATCATGGCATCCTCCGGGCTGTCATTGTTGACTTTGTCAAAAGCAGCTCTTAATGTTCCTGTTGGCTGGCTGACATCCCTTCCAAGTTCCTAGTGACAATGTGAGCGCATCTATGAGAAAAGTTGAAGCAGTATTCTGGAAATTAGACTTAACCCGTTTAAAAGATTCTTTTGACTCTCCATGAGTCAGGTCTTCAAAAAATGATTGAAATGTAAACCAGTTTTTGAAAATGAGGTCATTGACTGATGAAGTTCCCTTGAAATTAGCTGTTAATCTCTGTGACTGGATCAAAGTCTGTGACTCAAGAAGTGAATTACTTTGATTCATGAATGGATTGTTCAGGCCATTCAGCTGTAAACTAAATCATTCTGATGCTTATTGATGCTTTAAAGCTTGAGAAACACCAGCCACAAAAAAGATAGATAGCCAAACACACTGTAAAATGATTTGTGTTGGGAGATCATGAAGGAATTAAGTTAACTTATTAGTTTTTACAAATTTAAGTCGATTGAACATAAAATCCTTAAGTTGTCCCCCAAAACACTCAAGAATTGTGTAGTTCCAGCTCATTTTAAATAAGTTGTTTGAACAAACAGCAAAGATCATTTTTTTCAAGTGAAGGTTTGAAGCAACATGAGGGTAAAGGAATAATATTGCAATTAAAATATTTATTGAGGGTCAACCAGTCCTTTAAAAGCCATCAGCATTGGGTAAACGTGTGCATTTATTTGCAAGGGCTCCTTTATTTTGTGCGTCTATTATGTAGCAGTAACAGAAACAATGGGCCTAAGACTTTAACCTTTCCTCCTCTGTAATGGGGTGTGCAGTGTTTACTGCCTGCTGGTTGGGTTGTTTTTGCCAAGTCCATTTGGAGAATGGGCAACGGAATCAATGATAAAAGCAATGTACGTGTGATGGTGTGCACACACAAACAGAAATCGTTTGGAGACCAGACCCCCGCTGAGCTATGAGCATTACTGTGGCCATTGAGTTTGCTGGTCTGAGGGACTGACCGATTCTGGGAGGAGAGTGTGTGAGATGAAGGATGGTGAGAGCAGAGGTGGCATACGAATGCCAGTGTGTGTGTGTGTGTGTGTGTGTGTGTTTGTGTGTGTGTTTGTGTGTGTGTGTGTGTGTGTGTGTGTGTGTGTGTGTGTGTGTGTGTGTGTGTGTGTGTGTGTTAGTGAGTGTGTGTGTGATAGTCACTTCAAGACCATTGAAAGCAGCTGGAGACTCAAAATGCCATGGTTTCGAGCCACAAAAGCTAAATTAATCATCCAGATCGGTTTCAAAGACACACACAAACACACACAGAGTGAAAGAGGTGACCCGAGGTGATGGATCAAACCCATTTCCTGCTGAGTGTCAATGCACTGATGTTGACACACACCCTGAGAGATCGTACTTTCTACTTAAAGGGGTAGTTCACCAAAAATAATAAAAGTAAATTCAAGTCCTCCACATCTTGTTGAAATTTTCATCTTCTGTGGATCCAAGGCCAGAGTAGTGAATGTACTGTATGTAAAATGGCGAAATGGTTATTGTTTCGTGACATTCACTTATGAATGCATCATTTAATGAGAAAAAAATGATGAAGTATTCAAATGTAAATTCTGTCAATATTCCCGTGGTTTGTTTAGAACTGGCTGCAGTTTTCTGTTGCTTAAAAGTGAAATCAGAGAAATCTAATCAAAATTAAATCAGCAGGGCGAGCTTGTCGATCTGTAGCAACAGCACAAATGTTTACACGTTTACTCATCTGCCATGTTTATTCCCAAGTCTCGAGATTTTGTGAGATTTGCTGTGTTCAGATTTTGGATTTTTTTTTCTTTTAAGTTTTTTAGATTTTAATATCAGTATTGTTAGTTTAAGATATCTATAAGCTAGTGTGAACTAAACAGTGACATATAAGATATAAAACTGATTTAAACATGTACAGCTTGTAGTTTGTCACTAAATGAATCAACTGTTTCATTCACGCGACCTCATACTTCAGTTTCTCATCAAATCATAACCAATCAAATTCTTTCTAGTATCTGACATGCCCTGCCGCCTTCAAGACGCTTATCATTTGCTTTTCTTTTGATGCACTTGAGCTCAACTACTCTCACTGGCAGAGCGGTGATTAAACAAAACACCATTGGCTGTTCTTTTTTTAAAAAGAGGGGGGAGATATGTCCTACCCACTCTTTGTGTTTCGGTTGAGATTACGTCAAACATTGAATAACAATTCAAGCACATGGGACCTTTAATCATTTTCCTTTAACCACTGTAGGTTAACTATGTTTAAATAAAATAACTTTAACTGTTATTAAGTGAATTAGTTAAAGTTAATAGTAACTAATAAACTTATGGTAACTAATAACCTTAACTTTTCCCAATTTGATTGTAACGCAATAATGTGCACTTCTGTAAAGCTGCTTTCAAACATAATTATTGTGAAAAGTGCTATACGAATACACTTCAATTGAATTGAATATAGTTGAAAATCTGTTGGTGTGTGATAACACATTCCAGTACACCACACACTATAGGAGCAAAGCAGACTGATTTTATGGTCTCTGACATTTTGAAAATCTTATGAGATTTAAAAAGTCTTCTAGTTTGTGCCCAGGGCTTTTCATTCTACTGAGGTCAAAATGTTGAATCTCAAGAACTGCCATAACAATAATATACCTATAAAAGAAGCATTATTTCCAGAATGCTTTCTGTTTCCGTCAATCCATGTTTTCAGTTACATTGCATTGGTCTCCTGGGGAAAATGTGACACCCCATTAAGACAAATATGGCTTCATTCCAAATCGCATACTTGCCTACTCTATAGTGGGTGAAAAAGAACGTGTGACACATTTTAACAGCATATGACTACACTCTACAAATGACTTTTGCTGCTTGTTAAAACTACTTATTTAAGATGAATTGAAACAACAATTATTTTGTGTTTTTTGGGACAACGCAATTGTTTTGTCTTCAGTCTACTAAATAAAAAAAAAATTATTAAGTCAAGTTAATTGAGGGGACTGCACGGTGGCTCAGTGGTTAGTACTGTTACCTAACATCAAGAAAGTTGTTGGTTCAACTCCTGTTGTTCTCCCAGTGTTGGTGTGCGTTTTACTCCGGGTGCTCCGGTTTCCCCCACAGACCAAAGACATGCGATATACAGTAAGTGAATTGGGTAAACAAAATTGGTCATACTAGTTGTGTATGAGTGACTGTATCCCAGTACTGGGTTTCATTAAAAATTGCCGCAATAGTTGGTGGTTCATTCCACGGGGGCCAAAGGATATTGAATAAATAAATAACTTGATTGATTTGTGTTGGCACAATATGAAGGATTTGTGTGGAAGCCAGCATTTTTTTTACAGTGTGTACAATCGACAGTTTTAACTATCATTCTTAATTTAATGTAGACTCTGACAGCTTATTTATATCACTTTCTCACTTTTAAGTGTTAATTAAAAAAGGAATGCATTAAGCTAATATTTCTCTCTTTTTGCTTCATTTTAATTAGTTCTTGCTACAGTAGCTTTTGATTAAATCAGTTTTAATTTGACACATTTTCTTCTCTTTTTTTATCTTATGATCCATGTTTCTTTCATTGATTTTATGCAACGTTTATTTGCAATATTAGTAAATTTAGACTTTCTTTCTTTTTTTCTTTTTATGGTGTGGATACTGCATGGCGTAATGTTTTACAATTGAATGTGGATGAGCACCCTCATGGACAATCATTTTACAAGTCTTTCTTTTTTTCATTCTTTCTTTCTTTCTTTCTTTCTTTCTTTCTTTCTTTCTTTCTTTCTTTCTTTCTTTCTTTCTTTCTGTCTTTCTTTTTTTCTTTCTTTCTGTCTTTCTTTCTTTCTTTCTTTCTTTCTTTCTTTCTTTCTTTCTTTCTTTCTTTCTTTCTTTCTTTCTTTCTTTCTTTCTTTTTCTTTCTTTTTCTTTCTTTCTTTCTTTCTTTCTTTCTTTCTTTCTTTCTTTCTTTCTTTCTTTCTTTCTTTCTTTTTCTTTCTTTTTCTTTCTTTCTTTCTTTCTTTCTTTTTTTCTTTCTTTCTTTCTTTCTTTCTTTCTTTCTTTCTTTCTTTCTTTCTTTCTTTCTTTTTACTCAACATAAAAGAAAACCTCCACACGACTTCAACTCTCTACATCTGTTTTATGACTATATAATAGCCGTATTTTTATTTTAGACAAACTGTCTTTAACCTCATCCATCCTGTCAGTCTGCCTTTGTTTCTCTTCCTCTTTCTGACTCTGTCCATTTATATTAGCATCTTCTTCACCCTCCCCCTCTCCTCTGAATCTCAAACAGCACTTCTTTTTTCTTTCTCTGTCATCGTTGTGTTCTTCACGTTACATGCTTTACTCGGGCCTGCTTTTCTGTTCTGTCAGATTGATGTCAAGTGTATATTCAGTAGCTTAATGTGCTTATGATTGTGGATGGTTAAAAATTGTGCCCAAAGAGCAAAGCAAATGTAAATGTAAGTCCGACACTATGACGGGAGCCTGCGGGCACACTCTCACACACACACACACACTTATAGATCCTCACTTGCGGTCTGTCACTTGCTGTTCCTTTACCCCAAGGGTTTTGTGTGTGTGTGTGTGGTGGTTTGCCAACTGTACCAGCCTACAAACACACCCTCAACAGCACATCCATCCAAACACACACACACACACACACACACACACACACACACACACACACACACACACACACACACACAAACACACACACTCAGAAAGAGAGAGAAATATCTGGCCTTGATACAGCTGTATAGAGAACACAGCAAGACATCAGCTCAAGCCTTGGGGCACGGCACTAAGAAATATTGCTCAAACACACTTTTTCCCCTTACACTTTCACTTAAGAGATCATACCGCTTTATGCGCTCACATACACACTCAAGCAGTGTATATTTTGTGGCACCCACATCTCTGCCCCACTGCGGAGAGCGATGGTGTGATGTTGGATGATGGGATGGGATAAAAGCTGGGCTCGGTGAACATGAACACACCAGGGAGAGGCTCGTGCAACGGAGAGAGCGAGCGAACGGTTGTTTTGAAGCTCCAAATGTCGCCTTTTTCTTCCTCTTCAATTATTTATCTCGGCCTGTCACTTCAGTTTTTCCTCTCCTGTGGAATAATAGGCCAATTAAAGGCTGTGATCGCCACAGTGAGTGACGTGAAGACGGCCTCAGATCAAGGCTGGACTGTACTCATGCAGAACGCTCTCGCGCTGTAGTGACTGGCTTATAGTGGCTTAAGTTCAGATGCAGTGTGGAGACTTGATTTGGGCAATTCCTGCAGGGTTTGTAAGTGTGTGACTGCTTTGGGTAGTTGAGAGTGCAGAGCGTTTCATGCAGTGGGACTTTATGTACATCTAGAAGTAGGTATAGCAGGATTTTGAAATATTATATACAGGTTTCATAATTATAATGTGCACTTTTATGAACCTAAAAGACTTTAGTTTGTTGGTCACATTTATCTAACACAGATTGGAAGAATGTGTTTTAGTCTATATTTTTGTGAAACTGCAAACATGTACTTTAAGTTGCCACAAAACTATTAAAAAGTTTTTAGACATTAATATGATTATGTTAGTTTTGTGGATAAATATAATCTAGTGTGTTACAAAACAGTGACAAAATTCACGTTTAGGATAATAACTTGATAGAAACATCCAATGCTTGCAGTTTGTCAATTCCACCTAAATGCATCAAACTTCAGTTGCTCATCACATCTTGACCAATCAAATGCTCTCTAACATCTAATGTTTTTCTTTTCATTTCAAATGCTTAATCTTAAACACTCTCACTGACAGAGCTGTGATAAAACAAAATGCTATTGGCTGTTTTCAAAAAAGGGGTGGGGCTAGCTTTTGTCTCTCCCTGTCTTCATGATTTAGTTGACATTATGTCAAACATTGAATAAAAAACTGTACATTTCAAAGCAAAAAAAATGTAATCAAATGTTTGACTGCAGTTTTTTTTAGGTAAAATTAACTTTTTTTTGTTGTTTTCACACTGAAGATATTTACAAGGAAATATTAGTACTGTTTAAAAGAGTATTTTTGTGCAGTTCTTTGCCCAATACCAAATAAATACCACAAAACAACTTTCTGCTGTGTTTCTACTAGATGTGAAACAGGCGAATAAATCGCACTATTCGCACGTAAATAGATGCATATTTTTGAAATTTGTTTTCCTTGTAAATCACAATATGGTAAACTTCTCCATCTTGGTCAGTATGCTCAGTAGCTCACTTTGTAAGTTGTTGTACTTGTGATGTAGATTGCTTGGGTTTGAGTTTGGTGAAGCACAGTTTCACAAAAGAGATAAAATAAATGTAAAGTCTGTAAAACTATGCAGTCACAGGACAATTTACTCTTTCATCTGCTTTAAAACTATTGGTTGGATTTAGGTAAATGTTTAGGTCAGTGGTTCACAAGGCCCGCTTTCCCATGTATCTATAAAAAAAGAATGTGTATCTGAAACATAAAACAAGACATACCATTAATAACACGCCTCAGAATAGCAAAAATGTAGTCCTCTAATGGACTTTTCATTTGAAATGTGCAATTAAATGTACCTGGAGCAACAAATTTTGAATTTTACAAAAATGTAGGCTGAGGCACGTATTTGTATCTGCCTGTCTGTTTGTTTCTATTTGAAAAAGGACACATCAACAAGAGAAATATTACTATATATTTTTATATAAAAAAGATAACATTAAAAACAGAATGTCATACATTAAGCGTTGATATAACGTCCAACAAATATACAGTTCGGGCTTAAAGTATTAATTCTTTAATCTTATTTTAATATTGTGATGTCATTAGGATATATTGTGAATCTTTTTCTTGTTTATTTATTTATTTATTTATTTATGTATTTGTTTATTTATATCTTGTATCTATATATTGTGATCAAAATAAAACCAACTCTATTTAGAAAATAAATAAATAAAATAATGTCTCTGTATTTGTTGTAACCTAACCTATTACATATAATTCATAATCTTTATTTTAGCAACACTATGTGTTGAACTCCAGTTAAGCTTTATCAACAGCATATTGACATCTAATGCACTTACAGTCAAAGTGCAGCGTTTGTTTGCCAATAGAAGCAGAAGCCATTATAATTGCATAACTCTCAATTCATTGTTTACAACTGCCGTTGCTCCATAGTAGCTTACCTTGTATTTAACCCAGAATAATCCTTTAATGTGCTAATCCGGTCACATTAGATCTTTAAATATAAAAAACTAACAAGGATTATAGGTGCACCGTTCAGGGTAATGAGCTTTGTCTCCTCTAAGAAGAAACTCCGAGTTGCACTACTGCTGCATTATGATAGCAGACACAGGGTAAAGACTGGTAATGTGATACTGGGCGCTTAAGGAGAAGAAAGACGGCGTTGCTTCAATAACCTGTGGAGAGGCAGTGACTATGGGGGATTTCACTGCAGTCTGGCCGGATGTGATGCGAGAGACTAATGTAAACCACAACCAGAGGTATAGAGGAGATCATAGAGAAGATACTGTATGGTGTGATTGGTATCCCTTTCGGATTCTTGTTTATCTGTAGAGTGTGACATAAAGCTGAGAGGATGCTGTTGTTGTTAAAGATCTCAGGTGATAAGCAAAAGATTTAAAGCCCACGAGGGGATCATAGTACCTGTGAGCGAGATTTCTCTAGGGAATAAATGTTTCCTAAAAAAAGTTTTCATGCTCCAGGGAGGTTTTCGTCTCAGATAGCTGAACAGACTGCAGAGGTTTGACAGAATACTTTGTTTAGAAATGTAACAGATTCCAAAGACTGACTTTGTATTGTACTTTCATAGTGGGAAGATTCGAAATTGTTGATTTGTTTTTTTTGTATTTTCTAATTAGCATCTATTTAAGACATCTACAAAAAATCTTAATCAGTTTTTTTAAACTATTTAATTTTTAATTTTTATTTTTTTTTACAGTATTTGTTCTTATTTTCAAAAATACTTGAAATTCACTGTAAATGTAATAGTGTAAGTTGACCTTACTTAAAAATTTTAGTGTAAAGTAGTGTAATAATTTTAGTGGGCATAACTTAAAACAGTTATTATTTACAACTTCTTAATAAAGTAAACTTCAGTACCATTAACTTCGTTAATAATCAGTTGTGTTAACGTCATATTATGTTCAGATTCTTAGGAAAATATTAGGGAACCGATTGCCTTATAATTATCAAGTAAGCTGTACTAAAACATTTAAATAAAGACGAAAACCAGTACCTTACTTACTTCCAGGGTCGTTTTTATCGTAGTTAATATTTGGCTGCACCATGTTGGCCTTTTGTAAAATCAAATTTTAACGAGATGGGTTGTTAGCCCTACACTCAACTCCCAACCTGGAGGACCAGGACATACAGTACACACATATTTATCTTACCCAATTCACCTGTAGCGCATGTCTTGTCCTAAAAACCAATACCTACACTTCTAAAGCATTTTATTTTATTATATAGCATCTGCATACTGCAAAAAAAAAAAAAAAAACTAACAAAAAAAAAAACAATATAACACTTTATAACAAGTCCGTTTCAACCAAGGTTTAATGTAGTAATAATAATAATAATAATAATAATAATAATAATGATAACCGCCAACTTATTCAGCACGTTTTGACCTTCCAGCCGCAACCCATCTCTGGGAAACATCCACACATACACATACACACACACACTACGGACAATTTAGCCTACCCAATTCACCTGTACCGCATGTCTTTGCACTGTGGGGGAAACCGGAGCACCCGGAGGAAACCCACGCGAACGCAGGGAGAACATGCAAACTCCACACAGAAACGCCAACTCCGATTTTTTTAGTTAAACAACTTAAAGTGTTAAAAAGTTAGGATTACTTGTTTAAATATTGTAAGGGGAAAAAACTTATATATATTTTTTGTTTTACTCTGATGACATTTCTTCTTAGCTTAAAAATAAGTTGACATTTAAAAGATGTTTTTGCTCAAACTTATAAAGCAAACAAGGATAGAAATGTCAATGTTTGTATTTAAAATTTGGAAGAAATGTTCTTAGACCTTAATAAAAAAAGCTATTTTGTTATTTTCCCCATAGATATATATTAGGTGAATTCAGTTTTAAAGCAGAACTTGAAGTGAGCATTACTGTTTGTTTGATTTTTTTTTTTTTAAATCTAAATGTTTCAACATTTTCAAACAAATTCACATTGCCTTGAAATTCTAGCTCATAGCAGAAAAAAGAATTCAGCATCAAATGTGTTTTTAATCCTTATTTATTTTGCTACTGCAATATTTTAATAAATAAGTCATAACTAAATAATCAGCACATCAATAAATCCATCTGTCAGAATCAATTCCCACAACCTCATGGGAACAAATGATTATGTAGTGGCTTAAAAGTGGTTAATTCCATCATATATTCAGATGGATCTCAACCTGTATCAGTTTGATAAATATGAAAGACTCCTGGTGTAGAAAAAAATATGATGAGAACAGAATGTGATGGCGAGCGATCCAGCTGTTGAAATCTGTTCCCTCACCCCCATGGAGAGACATGATGGTGTAGTGGCTTAGATGTTGTTTTCAGTCTTGTATGGGCATGGATCTTAACCAGCATCTGCTTGGTATGAGTTAGAATGTTCTTAAAGGAAACATGAGGGAAACTGATTCCCATGACACAAAATGAATGCTTAAATGTGCCATAGAGTGCAAAGATTGAAAGAAAATTTTTTACAGGTATCTACAAAGTATGTGGCTTAGGTAGTTTCAATAACTCTCCAGAAACGGCTTTATATTCTCATTTTTAACCACAGGAATGATATAGATTTCTCAAATTAAAAGCTTGTTTTTGACCATATTTAGAGAGGTTGTGAATATTAGTGAGATCTTCTTTACTGCATAAACGTGCAATAAACACGTAGGCACATGTTTGTTGCCTCATTAAAATCTTATGCAGCAAGTTTCACTATATCCACGCTAAATCAAGGGTGCCCTAACTCTTGGAGGGTTGATGTCCTGCACAGTTTAGATCCAACCCTAATCAGACACACCTGGGCTAGCTAATCAAGCTCTTAGTAGGCTTGCTAGAAATATCCTGTGTTGAGGCAAGTTGGAGCTAAACTTTGCACAACACTGGCCCTCCAGGACTGGGTTTGGGCACTTTTGCATTAAATTTACAGATGATACATTCAAACAGACCTTATGCCTTTTCGGAGCAGTGCTGAATACATTTATAATTCATATAGCCTGCTTCTCAAAATGTCTCCTTAAGGCGCAATACATGTTTTGCGCTATGTGTTGCTATTTTCAGACCTACGAAACCCTAATTTACACATTTTGTGGCACGTTGTTGGCTCGTTGCTATTTTGAGGAACTGAAATAGACCACGCAATTGACCAACTAACAACTGGTCTAAATTCTAGTGCAGAGCGCGTTTGTCAGAGCTTAATTTGTGTTGGAACACGCCGGATCCGGAACCTCTGAAATCTGATCCAGCACCTCATTTTACCGATCCCCCTACTCACTCGCCCTCCTCGCCCATTCACTGTTCACTTTCACTTTGTTCCACGACTCCTCAACTCTCTTCACTTTCGTCCACGGCAACCAATTCCTGCCCCAGTTCTTAACTTACGTCTGCGACACCCCTCAGCTATCCAATGGCCCGCTATACCCCTGCTTTTCACTTTTGTGCACGACACCTCTACATCCTCGGGTGGTATGCCTGATTTGTTACCCCGATCTGTTCTGGGACCTCGCGATTCACAAATTAAGGTCTTAGTTATGCGTCCATGCAGGTTTAAACACTTAATACACACAGGATGTACATCAATACACAAATACCTTTACATATAAAAAAATAAAGGATGAAAATGTTACAAAAATATTATTAAATATAAAACAAATATTATTATATAAAAAACACTATTCCCATGCCTTCATGTCAGGGGGGCATTAAATAATTGTATTATTTAATAAAAACAAGCTTAGATTTCCACCTGCTGGGTTTTGGAGACTTGTGCATCACCATATGGGGCATAAGAATAGGATGTGTGTTGGCATATAAGTCAAATTAAAGCAGAATTTAGAAATAGTTTTGAAACAAATCTGCGCTTAACAAATGAAACTAAATATGTAGGCTAATGGATGTCTTCAGTGGAGTATGTACAAGATTATTTCCTTATCCAAGAAAGTAAAGAGTGAAAAGAAAATTAAAGAGAAAGTAAAGAGGCCGAATAGAGGTGGCTCCTCTTTTATTTTCGAGCAGATGGTCTGTTTAACTGTTTTCTTGCTTAGTGAAGCGTTCCGTTTTTCCACTTACAAAGTACAAACTCTTAAAGGGAATGGGAGATGAGACTCTGATTGGTTTAATGCATGCTATGCTTAAAACACACCCTTAACTTATTAAGAGAATAATCACAATCCTGTTAGATCATGCGCCAAAGCTTATTTTTTCTGTCCTTAAAATTGCTAAAGTGAATTCAGACACATTCCTAATGCTTTTGCACCAGAAAAAGAGACTTTCCACCTAGATTGTTAAAATAGAGCTCATAGTCTTAATTCTTACACAAAATTTTTCTGAAATAAATGATTATCTTTTATTAGATATCTGAAAATAAGACAGAAGTGATTAAGACCAGCATTTGTTTGTAATGCAAATAACCAAGTAACCCTTCAATCTCAAGCTTTCAAGCTTTTCGTTTTCTTTCTATCTCTCTTTTATTTCCTCTCTTGTTCTCTCACTCCAGGCTTTACTTACAGAGCTGCTTTGATTTCGTGACTTTTAATCATCAGTGAATCTGGAGCACGCAGTATTTCAGCCCTGATCCGGCTGTCCTTCTATCCTCTTTTTCACTCCTTATTCCTCTCATCTCTTTGCCTCTTAAGTTCAGTATGGTAAAGACGTGGACCTGCCGCAGGAGTAGATCCACGCTCTGCCTCTCCACTGCAAAGGCTGACAGCCAAAAATGGGTCCGTCTTAAGCAATGATACCTGCACGCCGGCAAGGCGGTGTGATGTGTGTGAGAAGAGATGTACAGAGGCATGTTTGGAGCAATCTGCTTCTCTTTTCCAGTCTCCTGGGCACAGAGCTGATGTGTCCCCAACACCCTTTGAATTATGGGTCGTGTTTGAAGTGTCAAGCCAGATCCCTGACATCGTATGATTAATATAAACCCTCTCCTTTCTGCACACACAAACCCTCTCCTCCTTTCGTCACACACACACACACACACACACACACACACACATATCCTCATATCTCTCATTCTTTGAAGTTGCTACTGAGAGGTGGTGGATGATTTTGAGGGCAAGTGTTGAACCTGTCTGATCTTCTCAGGCTCGATTGGACCATAAAAGACATGGACTGTAGTGGTTCCATCTATTTTCTAAAACTGGGAATCAGTTTTTGCAGGATGAAAGTGTTTTTTGTGCCGTAAGGCTTTGACATCACCAAGCCAATGGTCACCTTTTGACTTGTTTTACAGCAGAAGGTCTAGACTCCCTCGTAAGTTTAATTGGCTTTAAATGGAATGCAGTTATGTTAAGCAACCGATCACTATATTTTTGTGTGAAAAAGTGGATGTCTCTTTAATATCAGATCAATGTGCAACCAATAAATCATTAATAAATAAAAGTATGCTGTGAACTTTACATTTGAAAAATCCAGGGTTTAGTTGATCCTGATAAGCATTTATCATATCACGGGGTGGCGGGTCCTCAGTTATGGAATACTTGCCCCTTCAGATTAGAATGACTCCATCACTATCAATTATTAAATCACTCCTAAAAATGTGCCAGTTTAGCTTGGCTTTTAAATTTTATTTCAATAGTCTTTTCCAATGCTTTATTTTTACATTTATTCCATAATTTCTCTTATTTTTATGTTTTTATATTCTGTCTTATAACTTTGACTTATTTACATCACTTTGGTCAGTCTTGTGACAGTTTTTTTTAAATGTGCTCTATAAATAAATGAACTTGAACTTGACTGTAAACAAGATGTCTTTCCTCCATGAAGTGGTTTGGCACTATGGCAATAGAGTGTTAAAGGTATACTAAGATGCTCATCCCAGCCCTCTCTGTTGCTTTATCAGGAATTAGCGATCATATCTGAAGTAGCAAAACCAGCACACCACACAGCACTAAGCCTCACTCTACTGCTCACTCTTGTCAGTATGACTGACATAATGGAGTATTTAAAGCCGTTTTCTACTTTATGATAGCAAAATCTGAACTGTCTAGGGTGCATATAATTGTTGCACATAATTTGTCTTTGCTTGACATTGCAGCTCACCATTAGGGTAAATTTGACACCCAGTGGTTGAACTAGGTGTTGCATGCCTGGTTTAAAACACACGCCAGCGCATGTTGCCAGATTGACAACATCAACAAAAGTGTGCTTAACTATCGAGCCTACAGACTGATTAAGGTCGTGTTCTAAATAAAAGCAACAGCATGCGATAGAGGGGATTTTTTCCATATTAAAAGGAGTTTTTGTTCTAACCAACACCTGAAATTTATATTTTAGAAACGACTTTTATTTCTTGCAGCTGAACAACAGGATAAACTGACAATGTTTACCCCAGGTACACCTCATGTGCTTTATTCAGTATTAAATGACATATATTGTCATATACTGAAAGCAAGTAAATAAAGGAAATCAAATAAACTGTTTGAATTTGAACTTTAGAACTTTGAAAAACCGACACATATCAGTGATTCAGCATGTACATTTAATAATGTTAAAGAGGTTTAATATGTATTAATTAGATTATAAACCTTATTATTTTGTTGGAGTGCAGTAAGTGCACTGTTTTGTGCTTCTGAATGGCTGTATATAAATTTCTGTGCTGTTGTCTGGTGCAAAAGCCAAATTGCCTCTCACTGCAAATCTCATCACATAGCATGTTGTTAGGACACAGGGTTACAATGTAACTTGCTCATCTAATGTTTACGTTCATAGTATTTATATTATTTGCTAATTAATAACCTCATGTGTAACTCAGAATCTGCGTCTCAATTCGAAATCTGCTACTGTCCACTGGAGGTCATATTTCAGTCATGGACACAAACTTTGTGAGCCTTCCTGACTTTATTAATTTAACAAGGACATGCACAAAAATTACATTTAACCACAAAGAGGAAAGATGCAAAGTGGCAGGTTGTAGCAGGATTGCTATTTTCCACCTGCAGACTGAATTAATGAAATACACGGTTTTTCATCAAGGCAACCTGGGGTGCTGAAATATATTTACTGTAGAAGTGGCAGTGAGCGGGTTAACAGAACCAAAACAAAGACAGCCGTTCCGGCACATAACTCGCATTTTCAAAGCAGAATATCTTACTTCGGCATTGTTTTTCAGATAAACAAGAACGTTCACTTAGCATGTTTCTTAAATATCTGCAAACATTTTATGGTATTTTTTATGCTTTAGCAGAGATAAAAGCTAAATACATATAGCACCTTTAAACAAACATTTACAATATACATATGAAACGTAACACTGTGGATCTACCAAATGTCTCAGTCTGTGCACAAAAGAGGATGATGATCTGATTCTAATCATCAGTCAGTTCAAGCTGGCATTTGTTAAGAACATCCAACAAAACAATGAAGATATAGTCAGATATACTGTTTGCTTTTGAACTTTTCTGAGCTGGCAGACACCGTAGAAACCTAACTAAACTCAAAAAGTGAAACTCTCATCCAATGTCACCTTTAGTACACATAAATCAAATGTCTCCCTGCTGTATAATTAAACATTTAAGATGATTAAAAACATTAAAGTGTTTCCCATTTTGAGTGCCTTATGCATCCAGTGTGCATCAAGAGTGACTTCTGAGACCACGGGTGCCCCAATGGGGTGGCCACCCCAATATGATTTTGCTTTTGATATTATCCATTTAAATGTACTTGTGTAAATTTACAATATTTTAATAAATAAATAAATAAATAAATAAAGAGCAGCCACTAAATTATTTGGGATTGTTTGGTGCCACTGATGTAGCTAATTCATGCCCCCCTCCCCCAATCGTCTTTGACAGCACACACACACCTTCAATTGACCACAAAGGCAATGTAAAATGTACCTTAAGGTACATTAATAGAATGAGCTGTATCAATAATATTGTGAATTAAAAAGGAATATAGATCAATTATATTATTAGAGTCTGTATAGGGAGTGGGTGTGTATATAGTAATGCCTTTTGTTCATTTGCTTGTTTTATTAATAAATCCATTAATCTTCATTCATTTTCGACGTAACATTCACCTTTACTGTACCATAAAAGTATGTGAAAAATAACAGAAAAGTTATTTATAAATATAAAAAGTTTTTTAACTAAATATTGATTTAAAATTTTTATTTTATTAACTTTTTAGGAATTAATTGCGATTATTTCAAGTGTAATTAAATAAATGAATTCAAACCACATTAACTAATTTACTTGAAATATATAATACTTTTTTTTTATGTGTGCCACCCCAAGATTTGGTGGGTCCTCTTCTGGCCATCCCTACAAAAATTTCTAGGGGCGCCACTGCTTGAGATCATAGTCCTTTTTCACATTTCCGGGTGTCTCAGTAGCATAAGACGTCATAGTTGGGTGCTCTCAGCCCCATAGACGCTGCAAAGAACCCCCTCGCATAAGCGCTAATTCGTTTTTTGTAATTTGACGCAAAGATGATATAATGTATTCATAAATGCATGTAAATGTTCATATTTAAAAAAAAAATCTAAATATTAAAAACTTTCAAGGATTTAAGATTATGATGACTGTTAAACGTGTCATAGCAGGCTTGGGAAAAGGGTCTTGAATGTCTGTTGAGTTTTTGTGGTGTGTTTAGGCTTGACACCACTAATTAAACCTCACTGACCACTTTTTGGATTGTGGAGCATGTTTAATTAGCATTGAGCAATCAGTGAGACGGATCACTCGAATTGTCTTCTCAGCTTAAATCAGTAGACAAAAGAAAAAGAAAAGCAGCTAATGAATAGTACCTGCAATTTTACCTGAGCATTCCAATACACCAGGCCTATTCAATTTGTTTGTCATGGGGCCCAGTTCATTAAAAGGATTCCAAATGAGGGGCTGGAGAGATGACTTTATGACTTGCAAAATAAGTGATGACACAACAGCATATAAGAGCCCATATGCTGTATTTGTGCTCATAAAAACGACTTTTTCTACATTAAAACGTTAATATGTTGTTTTTTGAAACTACATAACATCACTCCATTGTACAATGTGGCTTTTTTTCACAAGCATATCCAAATGTTGTATTTCGCGGCAAAAAATCAGTGTATTGCTTAAGTAGGCTTTTTCTACATTCAGACACATTCATATGTTATATTTTAAACTGCAAAACAATTAGGGATGCAACGATTATAGATTTTGGTTTTACGATTATAGTCTGAAGAATAATCATAGTTTCACGATTATTATGCATTTATTAAATTCTAAAAAACAAACAGTTGTCTATTTCTCTCTTTGGACTTAAAAATAAATTAAAAAGTGTTTGATTTAAACATGAATGATAATTTTACAATGAAAATAAATGACAGACCAATGAATGAATAAATAAAAAAAGATATTTGTCTAATGTTGATTTAAGCAATTTATTAGATGAGAATTTTAATTAACTGTTGTTATTATCTGCGTTCATACATCCATAATAAATTTAATAATTTGTAATTATTCGTTTAACATATCTTTTGTTTACATTGCACTTAAAGCCACGCACAACTCTCACCACCACAGCGTGAGATCATTTTTACCGTGTGCGCTCATCACTCCCAATATGCGCACGTCTCTGTTGGAAATAGAATACATGCTTGCGAAAAAGTCACATTATGTCAACGGCTTGCTGCTATACAGTAGTTAATTCAATGTATGTGCGTATTGGCATAACTTTTATTAGTTGCAGCAGCTTTTTTCTTTTTCCGTGCAACAGAAATGCGGCATTGAGAAGCCCTTAATGAATAAAAGCAGGGTTAATAGTGAAATCAGCTAATTATTGCATCCCTATTAATGATATCAGTGAATTATACAAAATGGCTTTTTTACAAACATATCAGAATGTTTTCAGCTGCTCGCGCCACTCGCTTAATGTCAGGTGACTCACTCTCTGCGCAGGCTTTAACTGCTTGTGCTTTTTTTAACAGACACATGCAACTTCATAATTATAGCGACTGTTTTTCGACTGAACTAAATTTATTTTTGATGTTTTGGTCACACTATTTGGAGGGCCGGAACAAATTGCACTAAACTGCAATTTGAGGGCCGGAACTGCAATACACTAATATATTTATAATGAAATGGTAATGTAGTAAGTGATGATAAGTAAGTGATGATTATGTTCAAATATGGCAGTGCTGCTAACTTCAGTCTTAGTTTCAGTTCTTTTTAAGTTCTGAATATATACTACTCCCACATGCTAGACAGTTATTTCCTCTCACATAGATTCAGAACACACACTCAATTCGATCTTGACTATAGTTGTTTGGCCCAGATGCATGCACCATAAGATGACAAAAAGGTCAGCTTTCATCACCTCAAGTTTTTTGGTGTCATCGTGGTGTCTTGCATTCTTCGATCTCATAGGTGCTCATAGGTTCTCATTCAGACCATCTGATCCCTGACCCTCTACTCTAATAGACAAACCTAACTTCACTTTGCCCAATCTTTTCGCACTTTACCTCACCAAAAATGCTTGCTCAACAGAGCTCGGATCCAATAATGAATATGTTGATATCATTATATGCTGGATGCCTTATTCTGTCCGCGCTCGAGAGCGGGGTGAGTAATGCGCATTGTAGCTTAACTGCTGCATTCAATACCATGCGATTGACTCCGGTCCCCACCCATGCAATGTGTTAGGTAGTCTTTGATGTATTCTGATCTTTTCTTTAATTGGGGGGGTCCCCCAATCTTTCATCCATCCATGCAAACTCGGTCAACTCCAAACACCCCAGCGGGCTTTAATAATTAATGTGGCTGTTTACGTGCCGATCTTTTGTGTCTGGTTCCTTTGATAATAAAGCCTTTGATGAGAATACGACGCTTTCTGGTTCCCAAACTGACTTTTGCTTCCTCTATCTGTCTCTCCAGTGTCATCTCTATTGCTTCGGGACCGTATTTATATAAGTTTCCCGTTATTGCGTTTTGAGGTCTCAAAAATGTCATCTCTCTATCAATGGTTGTGTCGCCGCTAACTCTGACAAAGCACAAGGAACTTCCTTTATACAAAACACCCGAACTCTTCAGCTGCCATGCGAATCCACATCACCCTACACAAAGTCTTTATTAAGGAGAAATCTGGGATCTCCATCTCTCTGTTTCTTCTTCCTGGTGGGGTGCCATTAGTAATACATCGGAAGAAGCCCTTGAAGAATTGAAAGCGACAGGGCAGAAAAAGAAAAGACGAATGAAGGAGTGCGAACAAAACAGGGGGCCTAGAATGTGGGGGCTGCAGTGAATCGGAGGAAGCATGAATCTTTTTGAGATGAATGAATAATTACATTGTAGAACAGACTTGAGAAGCGTATATGAATGTTTTACAGGCAGAAACGACAGTGAGATGTATATTAATTGATATTTAGATCATACTTTCCAAATGACCCCTAAAATTTCCTAATAATATATTAATCTAAATGCATAACCCTGCTGCTCCCTTTGAAGTTTTCTGACACCATCTAGTAGGCCTTGTCCTGTTGGATGAGACGCAGTGTTTTAGATGATGGGGAAGGGGGGGATTGGTGTGAGAGGCCTAAATAAAGCATGCTAATGAGGAATTTAAATTATGAATGAGATTAAGAGGTTTCTCTAGACTTGACCGTGCTATTTCATAAACACACACACACACTCAAAATATAGTACAATCCCTCTTTTTATGTTTCTGTAATCCTCAGACATCACACAAATCCTTATTCCATCCTCTCAGCTCCTACTCATCTGTCTGTAACACTGCTCGCCTCCTTCTGTACACTGCAAAATCCACAAACAAGAGCACTCATAAAAGAGCCCGGCGTTTTCATTTAATAAAAAGCTTTCTGAATATTTTTAACCCCGCGAAGCCTGACAAAGAAAATAATAGATCCTATTTTCTGTGAGAAATATGGATGAACCATTTGGTGAAAATTTCTTGAATGTATCATTTAGTTTTGTACTGTACTTATGCATAATAGCGGTCGATAAATCGTCATATTTGAAAGCCGATAAATGAAATACAGGTACAGTTGATATATTCGTATATCATTTATATTTATATATATATTTACATTTATATATTCAGAGGACTTTTCATAGGACAAAAACAAAAGGCAAATAAATGCAGTGTACTGGTTTCCTTTTAAACCATCATCTAAGCAAAACAAAAACATTTTTTTCACAAAATCATTTATTTACTGATTGCTTAACACTAGAGGTCAGGTGACAATGGAGTTGATGGTCCAAACGCAGTTTATTATAGCTTAGTCAGGCAGGCAATAGTCAACAGGAACAAACGGTATCATGAGGGTAGTCAAAAGCCTAGTCGTGGTCACAGGCAGTGGTTGGTGCAGGCAGCAAGCAGGATAAACAAAGTACAAAACAAGGGTCAGAAATTACTGCAACACTGGACTAGGAAACGCTTCGTAAAGTAACAGCTAAACATACAAGCAGACTCAGCACTGTGTGTGTGAGAGGTAAATAAACAGTCCATGTAATTGATAACAGAATTTAAATGCACACTCCCAAAACAAAACGTCATAATTACCTGTTCCTACACTTCTAAAATAGTTATATATATATATATATATATATATATATATATATATATATATATATATATATATATATATATCTGCATATGCATAATTTGTAATTAACATGAACTGTATTGTTTGTATAGATTAAAAGATATATTGTTATTATCTTTTTTTTTATTGTGTCATTCGCAATGCATCATGGGATTGTAGTTCTTTTCCTTATTAAAGCTGTTTAGGACAGCTATACCTTTTTCATTCTGTCTACTTTAGTAAAGTGTATTATATTGTTTATTTTATAGTATTTACACTACTTTTGTTAATGAATGCTATGGCTATACAAGTATAGTGAACCAATTAACTGTAACTGTTAACAATTAAGTGTTGTTTGTACTATAGTAAACTGTGGTGTGTTACAATGGTCCCTTGTTAATCAAGTGAATTACGTTTTAAAAATAACACACAATATGTGAAATCCACTAAGAAGTCTGCTTTATTTTTAGCAATTATTATAGATGTGTTAAGGCTGGAAACCCCTCACTTCACACTTTATACACTTTTCTCAGACAGACGTTTTCACAGTTTTCTCGTTTAAACACTTATGTAACTTCTACCTTGCTTTCGCATGTCTAGAAGTCTAACTTTTTGTGTGATGGTCAGCATCGTCCTCGCCTTTTGGGTGCTACCATGAGTGCCTTTGATGGTGCAGAATGTTGCGTTGACATTATGGGGTTTGCTGGGGAGAAAACTTGCAAACCTAAAATGCAGCATTTCAGAGTCATGTTGTTAGCGATCAAAGATTTATGTCAATTTGGCAAGCTGAACGCATTCTGTACTGTATTGGAGACATGGAATGGAGGACAATGATTGAAAATGGTCTACAGCCAATCAGGACGCAGAACACTATAAAAAAAAGCATGTCAAATTGTACTGCAAATCTGTTGAACTGTGTTATGGTTAGGGACCACTGTTATACAGTTGTAGAATACCACAGAATTGGGTAATTTGTTAATATTATAGTTGTTGTTTTACCATAACAACCGTTGAATTCCTGCAACAGATTATTTCAAGTACTTTGCCATAGTATGGTTAAAAAAGCTATAGTATTTATTGTAAGTTACTATAGTATTTTTATGTGGGTGTCCAACATTCAGATACTCCTTTTCTTCAAATGAAAGTTGTATTAAAGTTGCATTGCATAATGCACATTTTATCAAAATAAAAGCCGAGTTGTATGTCTTTTTAAGTAAAGTTCAAGAGACAAAACTGTGTCATGTTACGCTCCACAGGAACTGCTTCATGACTTATATAATGACTGCTATCCTTTTAGATTCACTTGAACAAGCTGTTCTCCAAGGAAGTCTAAACTATTATTTCTTTGAACACTGCCTTGCAGTTGCACTTAATCTTTCACTTTATTGCGCTTTCAACCTCTCTTTTGTCTTTTAGGTTTTGGCAACATGGCGGATGTACCTCATGGCCCCCAAGATACCAACCAAGGTACAGTAGGCAATTACACACCACCTGTCTACTCCATCTCAAAGCACTGCGGTAATCTGATTTAGCATGACTTATACATCACCATGCTCATTTTCTCCTCAGGTGGAACAAACCTTCAACTTCCTGGAGATTCGGGCAATGAACACCCACCCAGAAAATCAGGTAGGAGAAGCATTTACAGGACTGGTGTTTTAGCTTTTGTGTCCAGCTTTTTTTTCCTCCCCTCTCTCCATCATTTTGCTTCACTAAAGCGTGTTCTTTCCTTCACAGGTTGTCATAGAAACAGACAAGTCCACATATTCGCTGAGGCTGCAGTCTAACGAGCACCTGGATCAGATGATTAACCACATCAACTTTGCTCTCTCTCGGATCTTCAATAACTCCATATACACGTAAGCGTCCTGAGAACTTCAAACATTTGCTGTGTTCAGACTTTGACTTAAAGGGTTAGTTCACGTACCTTGTACTTATTTTAAGCCTTCATGAGTTTTGTTTTTCTGTTGTACCCAAAAGAAGGTATTCTAGCTGGAATCTTGTAGCCACTGACTTTCAACAGAATAAAGAAAGTCACAAAGGTTTGGAACCATTTGAGGGTGTGTGAATTTTCATTTTAGGGCGAGCTATCTTTTTAAACAGGATAACGTTTTACATTGCAGCTTATTCTGGTGAAGAACCACCTACTTACATTAAATTAAACTGCCTGAGTGTCACTTAGCTTTGTTTTTAGATCAAACAAACTACTATAACATCACTATAATAGACTGCTGTTAAGAAAATGAAGAAAATTATTGGTGTGGTTGTGGGGTATGGACTTAAAAAATTTAAAGCTAAGCGCTTATATAATATAATATAATATAATATAATATAATATAATATAATATAATATAATATAATATAATATAATATAATATAATATAATATAATATAATATAATATAATATAATAAGCAAGAAGGTCGCTGGTTCGAGCCCCGGCTGGGTCAGTTGTCATTTCTGTGTGGAGTTTGCATGTTGTCCCTGTGTTCGCGTGGGTTTCCTCCGGGTGCTCCAGTTTCCTTCACAAGTCTAAAAACATGTGGTATAGGTGAATTCTGTAAGGTAAATTGTCCTTAGTGTATGTGTGTGAATGAGAGTGTATGAGTGTTTCCCAGTGATGAGTTGCAGCTGGAAGGGCATCCGCTGCGTAAAACATATGCCTGAAAAATTGACGGTTCATTCCACTGTGGTGACCCCCTAATTAATAAAGGGACTAAGCCAAAAAGAAATAGAATGAATAATATAATATAAGATTTATTCACTCATTTATTTTCTTTTTGACTTAGTCTCTTCATTAATCTGGGGTCGCCACAGCGGAATGATCCGCCAACGTATCCATCGTCTTATTATGCAGCAGGTGCCCTTCCAGCCACAACCCATCACTGTGAAAATAATATAATATAATATAATATAATATAATATAATATAATATAATATAATTTTCTATATATGTGTCAAAAAGTAGCTTAGAAAATAGAAAGCCATTACAATATTTCAGTAAAACAGACAGAACTCTTTTTTTTTTTGTCAGGCGTTCATGTGGCTTAACATAAAATGAAAACCCACTTACTCACCTTGCTTTGGCTTAAACACACATTCTCCACAGCAGAATGAACCACCTCAACCACATAATCAAGTGTACATCATTAAATCTTAATGAAAATTGGTAAATAACTATTCACAAAGTGTTGCTAAAAGATGTTACATTTTAACGTTGCAAAGTAAAGTGTTTATTTAAAAAAAAATAAACATCTATTTAAGTACAAATATTCAGTTATTTATCGAAATAGTTGACACATAAATATCTAGTGGTCCATTCCAACCCAACACCCATGCAGTCTATAAAACAGTTTTGCAAAGATTGTGGAAATTTAGATCGTTTCGGATGTGTACCTCTATGATGTAATCTGAGTCTGTCAAATAAGAACAGGTTGAGTAGCCTTGTAAAGATGGCAGGCAAGATCATTGGTTTAAACCAAATTGTTCCACTGGTAATTTACCATAATTGTGTTTTAAAGAGAGCTCAAAGTCACTTATGCACCTTGGATCACCCATTGTACTGTGTTTCAGCTACTGCCATCAGGACGTAATTTTAGAGTTCATATTTGCAGGACAAAGAGAATTAAAAATTATTTTATGATGGTGGCCGTCAAATGAGTCCAGCGGGGAGGGAGATGCATCTAAAAACTGATGTAGGCTATTGTATGTTTTGTGTTAATATTTTGGTAATGTCTACATGGAATTTCGCCTGTGTTATGGCACCTTGCTGCAATTTTAGTTTTCCTAAACTGGATAATAAAGTCTAAGATCCTTAGACTGTAACATGTCATGTTCAATAATAAAACACTTTTGTTCACTGCTTGACTTAAAAAAAGAAACCCATGTTCCCTTACTCTCTAAAAATTGCCTAAAATCAGCCAATAAGATTACAACTTTCAGAACGATCAGTCAGCAAGCATGAGGTGTGAGGCAGAGAGTCACCCCGCTGCAATCTGTACTTGCTCGCACCAACCGAACAGAGATGCAAATCTGACTTCTGTCGCCTTTGCACAGTGTCTTGTAGCGCTAATGTAGTTTTTTTGGCGAAGGATCCATAATGCTGCCTATAGAAGTCAGTATCTGCTGGAGCAGCAGGGGTGTGAGGTGCTGCTGAGCAGTTAATTGAGAGATTTTCTCATATTCAGAGAGGAGGAGATTAGTGCAATGCATAATAGTGCTCTTTTTCTGTCTCAGTCTTCAACTCTCTTTCCTGCTTCAGCTCTTTGGCCAGGTGTTCACATGCTGGGTCGCAGTAACTGAGATTCTGATGCATTGCGAATGTCTCTCCTCCCCTCCCTCTTCTCTTGCAGACCCTCCATCTTTCACGCAGATGGAGACGTTGCTGACGGAAATCGCAAATTTTCTCCGAGCTCTGAGAGTTCAGTGGAGACGCAAAGGGCATGTGGTGAGAAGAATCTAAGCGCATACAGTATAATTCATGCACCCAGTCTTATTATACACCACATTTTAATCTCTCTAATCTCTTTCTCTTCCTCGCATCGCCGCCATCTTCTTACAAAATATTTTTATTACATGCACTTGAAGGAATGCTGCACTTTTTTTTGAAAATAGACTCAATTTATAAGTCTTCTAGAGTTTATTTGTTGGAATTGTCAATTTTGTAATCCATTCAGATGATTGGTAGGAGCACTTTTAGCTTAGCTTAGCATAAATTATTGAATCGGATTAGACCATTAGCATCTCTCTCAAAAAGAGTTTTGTTAATTTTTGTATTTAAAGCTTGACTCTTCTGAAATTACATTGTGTACTAAAACGGACGGAAAATATAAGTTGTTTTTATTATTTTCTAGTCCAATAAGGTTATAGGAACTATACCTGTACTCCAGCACAATAGCAAAGCCTATAGAATACACAAGACATGTCACTTATATAATTTTGAATGGGGAAAAGTGTAACAGTAATATGGCAAATGAACCCCCGCCTACTAGTACAGGAGCCTGTCACCGATTGCTGTAGACTGACTTTTCTCTGAGGGAGAAGCTTAGACCAGACGTGTGCTTTTACAGTTTGGTGGTCAGCAAACACATTGGAATCTCAGCAAATACTTGCTCTACAGACATAAGAAATATATCCAAATAAAGCTTGGAATCTGTGCTTTTAAATAAAGCAAGTGTGCCTAAAAGCACAATTTTTTGGTTTTGTAATCTGTATTAAATAAACTTGAGGTACAGTCAGGGGCGATACCAATAAGCGAGGTAAGCAACCGTTTAGGGCCTCGTAGAATTAGGGCCCCACGACCAATGCTAAGAAGCTTATATTAATCATATAGCTCTTTTACACATTTTCTGTTGTATGTTGTAAAATCTGTCTATATCTGTTAAGATTTTAACGTTATTACTTCTTTTTAAAACTTTTTCAGAACTCAGAGAAGAGGCAGGTAGAGTGTGCAAGAGCTAGAATTTTGAGAACATTTGGGTAAGAAGTAGAAATATGACAAACAACAAAGCACAGCTTCTACCCTTTCTGTGCATAGTTTGTGAACTTATTTTTTTTTATTTGGGAATTTATTGCTTTTAATTTTACATTAGAAATACAAATTTTCTTTTAAATATTATATATAATTATGTACAATATATATATATATATATATATATCCGTCCTGTCAAATGCATATTACATGACAGCAACTACTCAAATGCCCACAGACTTGTAAACACACAGTCGCTGTCCTTTTTAGAGGAGATTTTTCCATCAAGACCAAGTTGTGAATTACTTCAGAAGAGCAGCGTGATCTGACTATCAATATTCAGAGGATGATAGGATGTGTAGAACGGCCATAAATGAGGTTGGTGTCGTGATCTCGTTCCTTTTAAGTGCACATTAGCTTGAGCAACCTAAAAAAATGACGATTGTTTGATTCGAACATTTAGAAACAAAACTTGTTAGGCAGTTCTTGTAAAATTTTATTGATGATTTCAAAAATGTAATGTAATCGTAAGCTTGACAAAGAGTTTTGAAGAATTTGATGTTTCCTCATTTATTCTGCCTGAGCATACTGCACGAGAGGAGCTTTAAGGATAGCCGCTGAGTGAAATGACTTGCCTGAATGGGACTTTGGTAATAATCAAACTTTGCTGCTTTACCATGGCTACAGCAGGCATGATGATATCTGTTACCTAGTTAGCATTTTCAGGCCCTGCTTGATATTATTGCAATTACAGAAGAGTCAAACATTAAATAGGAAATTTATTAAAGCTATTTTTTGGAGATCTGTTAAGTGGATTAAAAAAACGGTAAAACTCTAATGTTTCTTTAAATGGTTAGTTCGGCCGAAAACGAAAACTCATTTACTCAGCTTCAAGGGGGTTCAAAAGTTATTTAGTTCGACATGAAAGACAAAATTATTGAGGCTTTAATCATTGACTTCCATGGTATGTTTTTCCTACTATGGATATCAATGGCTATAATTTGCCAATATTTTTCGCAATATCTTCTGTGTTTAACCAAAAAAAAAAATTAAACTCATAAAAGTTTGGAACCACTTGAGGGTGAATAAATGAAGTAAGCTACTTTTTTGTGAACTATCCCTTTAATTTATCCAGTCTAAAATACTTGGTTTTGGTTTTTGTGACAGATTTGTTTTGCTGCAGCAGCTGCAGCTGTAGACAGTGAAGGACAGACTTAGACACTGTGCCAAATGCATAAATTAAGAAAATGATAATAGAAAAGCTCAAGGAAGAATCATAAGTAAAATAAAATTGTAATGGGGGTAGTTATGAAAGACTATGCAAATTAGTCCATGCCCTTCATAGGGTGACAGGGAGAGATGCAATATATGCTGACAGTACAAAAAATCCTTTTGTTTGAATTGCATCTACTTAAACTTGGGAAGCAAAAATGTTTCTAGTCCCTAGTCTCTTAATCCTTTATCAGACGAAGAACCATATACAGTAACTTCATTGACTTTGATTACAATAGAAAGTCATAATAGTTTAAAAGTATTGCAATAACTCCTAGTTAGACTCTAGGATTTTCTTTCTACTGAGTATTTCTTGGTGTCGCTGTAAACACCATTATGAGTAATGTGTTTTAGTGTGTAATGTGCATTAGGCAAACAAAAATAAATAAAAAATTGAAGGCATAACTACCTTTATGGAGAGTGGTGTCGCTTATGGCACATACAGTAAATAACCTTTAAGCTCCACAAATAACCTTTTCAAGAGTTCACATTTAGCTCATGACTTACGAAAGCTCATTTGGCATGCTTTCCCGGGAGAGAGCCCTGAGCTCAAGGCATTCCTCGAGTCCAGGGCTCCCTCCCTTTGTGGGGAGAAGGGAGATTGAGCTCAGGGCGATCTCAAAACTCCCCCGCAGCTAGCCAAGGTGAATTTCCTGAGAGCGAGACGACTAGTAAAAGAGACTTAGGTTTAAGAGGTCTATGATGCAGAGAAAAATTATTATTATTATTATTATTATTATTTATTTATTTATTTTATTTTATTTTTTTGGGGGCGGAGAGAACTGCGTGCTAGCGCCACACAGAGATACCAGAAGCTTTGTAGGGAGCCGGAGCTATTGGTATTGCTGCTGGGCCGCCGAGCTACGTATTTTGGATAAAGGTGGAAGAGGGGGGAGGAGGGGGGATATCAAGACGAAGATAGTTGTAAGTGTAAAAGGAGGAGATATTTATAGGAACTAGGGATCCTTGATTGAAGGATCGTGATTAGCTAATATGAGCCAGCTGGTTTTATCATGAGTATGTACTCCTCTCGAAATTAGTTTAATAAATTAAACTTCACTTAAAATGTCTGATGTTTTGAATATTAAGAATTTCTGAGAATATCAATGAATCATATGAACAACTTAAGAATAGTGCTGTTTATTATATGATATTATTCTCTTTATTCATATTTTAATTGTGTGTTACATTCGTATATTTAAGTAACTGTTGTAGGTTGTATTAATATTTAATTAATTGAGTTTTAATTATTTAATGTAATTTAATTACATTTTTGCAACCTTTACAATTTTAGCATTTTAACCTATTTTTCTTAATTTCCAAAACAACATTCTGTATTGTTTTATTTTAGCTTTATTTTCTATTGAAAATGGTATAAAAATTCCTTTTCTGCTCTAAAAGCCAAAAATATATAGCTTAAAAGGGGTAATAATTTTGACCTTAATGCTTTCATTCTAGCCAAAATAAAACAAATAAGACTTTCTCCAGAAGAAAAAACATTATCAGACATACTGTGAAAATTTCCTTGCTCTGTTAAACATCATTCATTCATTCATTTTCTTTTCGGCTTAGTCCCTTTATTAATCTGGGGTTGCCACAGCGGAATGAACCGCCAACTTATCCAGCACAAGTTTAAAGCAGCGGTTGCCCTTCCAGCTGCAACCCATCTCTGGAAAACATCCATACACAGTCATTCACACTCATACAGTACAGAAAATTTAGCCCACCCAATTCACCTGTACCGCATGTCTTTAGACTGTGGGGGAAACCTGAGCACCCAGAGGAAACCCACGTGAATGCGGGGAGAACATGCAAACTCCACACAGAAACGCCAACTGACCCAGCCAAGGCTCAAACCAGCGACCTTCTTGCTGTGAGGCGACAGCACTACCTACTGTGCCACCGCATTGCCCCTGTTAAACATAATTTGGGAAATATTTTAAGAAGAAAAAAAATCAAAAGGGGCTAATAATTCTGACTTCAACTGTATATGGCAACTTCATTGACATTGATTACAATATAAGCTTTTAAGTCATACTAGTTCAGAAGTCTTACAATAACCCTCAGTTAGGCTCTAGTGTTTTCTTTTGAATTAGTGTTTCATGTAAACACCAGAATGAATGATGTGTATTAGGCATAAAAAATTGAAGGCTCTACTACCTTAATGGATTGTGGTGTCACTAATGGCACATATTGTAAATCACCTAGAGGAGCTTTAAGTTCCACAGAAAACCTTTCAAAATGTCTTGTGTTTTGAACATCCTGGAATTTTCTGAGAACATCAACGACTCATATAAACAACTTAAGAATAGCGCTATTTATTATGATATATTATTATTGTATTTATTCATATTTAATTTTGTGTTATATCAGTAGATTTAGGTAAGTCTTGTAGTTTCTATTAGTATTAATAATTCATTAACTTAATTTAATTACATTTTTGCAACCTTTTTAGTACTATAAACTTATTTCTTTTTGTTTTTTTCTTTTAATTACTGTATTGTGTTTTATTTCAGCTTTATTTTATATTGAAAAAAGGTATAAAAATGCCGTCTCTGCTCTAAAAGCCATTTAAAATATTTTATTGGTACAGGTGGGACAATTTAAACATTTTCCACACAATATCCCCTTTTTTTCTTTTCCCATTTCAGGGGGCTTTTCGGAGACCTACGCAGCTCTGTGTGATTATAATGGAATTACCTGCAAAGAGGAAGTGCAGTGGGTAAGAGCTTCCAACTGACTACAACAACCCCCCCCCCCCCCCCCCCCCCCCCCCGAAATAGCGGGGGCAATTTTCTGTATGTGTCACCGGTGTTATTGCACTCTATAAATGTTTTCTTCCTTTTTTTTTTTTTTTTTGGGTTTCTCTCGCTTCCTCATTCGTTCTTTTAGGATGTGGACACCATCTATCACTCACAGGACAACAGAGAGTTTAACCTGTTGGACTTCAGTCATCTGGAAAGCGGGTATTCAGACCACATACATTTACTTTTACTTGCTGGATTGTTTTAATTAAATTTTTGGTCAAATATGGACAAACTCAATAGTTGGTTTGAAATTTGAAATGAAAAATGTTCTGCAACCTGTAATCTGTAGCCCTTACTTTCATTTCTATCTTCTATGTCCCGCAGATTGGTTGTTTAAAAGCTTCTTCATTTCGGAGGGATTAATCTAATAATCGCTCTGTGTTTCGTTAATTGCTTCGTATTGACAGGGATTTGAATGATAATTGATGCAGACAATCTGATGTCAGCCGCCGCTTTGAGTATGTGATGAATTGTCACAGTAAGAGTACATTTAGTCAGTTTCCTGTAGCGTCCCTGCTGACTTCCTGCCCAATGGGAATCAAGCTGTGTCTTTTCAGATCTATCCAGTCTGTGTAGGGCTCCTTCACTGATTCCAGATCAGGTTTGGTCCTTTTTTCCGATTAGGTTAGTCTAAAGCAGTGTCTGAAACTGCTCACTTGTTTACTCCTTCAGTAATCCTCATATAATGTACTTAATATGGCAGTTGAGTGGACTATAAGAGGAAAGAGGGAACTGAAATGAGTGACATAAACAGTGTGGAACACAAACATTACACCTACCATCCAGTAACATACCATTCTTGGCTTTATCAATGAAAAATCACTGATCATTCAATACATTTGTTGAATTACTTCCTGAAAAAAGAACAGAAGCTTGAACAAAACACCTGGACGATACGACAGCAGCCATATTGCGCCAGACCGCACACCACACACCAGCAAATTGATGAAGAGGAGACAAAGTGATGAAGCCATTTATGATATGGGGATGGTTCGGAGGCCATGATGGACAAGGGCCAGTGGGCAAATTTGGCCAGGATGCCTGGGTTGAACCCCTACCTCTTTTGCGAAGGACATCCGTGGAGTTAGGACCTTGGTTTAATGTCTCATCTAAAAGACGGCACTCACTGAGTAGTATAGAGTCCCCATCGATATATTGGGGCATTAGGACCCACACAGACCACAGACTGAGTGCCTCTGCTGGTCTCACTAACACCACTTCCAGCAGCAACCTAGCTTTCCCATGTGGTCTTCAATTTAAATATATTCAGTTAAATAGTCCTCAGCAATAATTTATTGTTCAAGCTTAAAACAAGATGAAAGATTAAATGAAACAACAGTTTATTCCCTCAGGAGTAGCAGGCGAGCCAGATACTCCATTGATAATATTGTGGTAAAAGACATTTCCATATTTTAAAGACATGGTGCAAAAGAGTCAAATTTAATTCAGTGTTTCTTGTGTGGTCTGATGCCTACTTAATATCGTATTTCAGCCAGGCAGTGAAGATCACTGATTTTTTAAAGAAATCAGATCTTAAACAGGCGATATTGTAATGGCTGTTCACTGAAAGTGCTTGAGCTGGCTTACTGAAAATGAAGTCAGTGTGGATATACCCCATACCTAGGTCCAGACCGAATCTGCTGACAATTTTTGCTATTTCTGTGTTTTTTTAATTTTGTAAAAAAAAAAAAACAGATGACAATGCAGATTTTTGGAGTATCATAACTAAAAAATTCATATATAAAATTAAAAATAATAGCTTTTTAACTTTTATTTAATGTCTACAATGCAAATCCATCTACATCCACTTATTTGGTAAACAGCAAGTCTTTGATATAATTTATCTACTAAAAGACAGAGAATATTACTTTACAAACTGTATTGTAAATAAATCAAATAAACACTTTTATATTAGTCAATATTATTATTGAAATTCATTAAAAAACTGAAAAAAATATAAATGTACACACATTTGCACAAGTAAATAAACAATCAATGATGGGCTAAAAATATGCAGAAATCTGCGGATTTCTGCACGTGCAGATTCCGTGCGGGCCTACTCAAAATAAAATCAAAACTTTTATTTACATTTGTTCAAAAAATTTAAATGCACAACTAAACTTGTTCTAAGCAGGTCTTGAACGCATTACAGTGCATTATCAATTTACAAAGTATTTCAGTTATTTAAAATAACAATAGTCAAAAATCGAATAAAAATGAAACAAAGGGCATTGTATTAAATGTGTAAGAAAATAATTTTACACAGACGTTTGAGAACAAAAATTCGACAAATGTCATGTAGTACATTTTTATTACGGTGTTTTAGCTGCATACAATGTGACTCTGAAACATAAAAGCTAAAAGCTATCTTTTCCATGTTAACAGGAGTTTTTATCCTAAACAATCAACCGATAACCAATTCTCAAAGTTTCTATTTTGAAAAGTATTTCAAACTCTGCAACATTGCACCTGAACAACAGAATATGATCACATCAGGTGCTGATATGCTTTATTCAGTGTAATGTTCGTTTGAAAACCATTTTAAATGGCATTACCTTTATTACCTTACTTAAAGCAAAATCAGATAGTTTATAATAATAAGTAATAATTATAGTAATTATAGTAATAATTTGATTATTAACCGTGCCATTTAACTGTGAGTGCAGTGCACTTTTCGGCACTTGTGAAAGGGTCTGGCATTCAAATGGTTCTGTCGTGTCGCATCTGACGTGGACAGACAAATTGCTTGTCGCTTGAATCTTACACGTGTCACAAGTAGTAATTGTCATGACCACATCAACGGTGGCCGTTAGAGCTCAAACTCAAACTGAATTGTGTTGGGGAAACTCAAAAAGTGATGAATCCAGCTGCATCGTGTGAGGAGTCAGTGGTTAATTTAACGTTAATTGTGTAATTCATTAGATGATTGGGGCTAGAAATAAAAACAAACAACAAGAAACCATACAGCCAGGATGTTCAAATAATAGAAAAGTCACATTAAAACAGAAAAAACAGACTTTAAAACAGGAAGTAGCTGGGTGCGTCACTTTTTGGGGTCCTCCGACACATTTCCATTGAGATCTGCACTATTTGTGGCATGTTTCTCTATTTGCATGTGTTGTGAAAATCTGCTTGCATCTGTCTTGCCAGACTGATGAAGATATTTTCTCAGTTTGTTAGTGTTTTTTATATAAACGTGTTCTTTTCATCACTTGCAGTGCATTTGAGCTCTCTCAGCCACCATACACACCACCATTTTGATCGATTTAATTGATAGCCAGTCCCTTAAATAAGAATTAACTTTTAACAAGAAACTACACCGGTGTTGAACTGTGTGTAATTTATTATTTTCACTGAGTTTTCAATGTCCTCCGAACTCGAGTTCTAAAGTCCTGAAGTAATCCCGTCATAAATTATGAATGAAAATTGCCGCCTCCAGTGTTCACATCAGCCGTGATTCTTTTTCTTTAGCTCTTTCGCCCCCTCACATTGGATTTTGGTGCTTCAATGGATGTACACTTGAAATCAGAGTACACTATGTGTTTAAAAAAAGGTATTGACTGAATATAAATAATGAAATCGTTTACTCAGAATTTGGCAGTTTTGGGAAAATGTAATATATTACAATCAAAGTTTTTAAGTAACTAAATGGGCTACTTTGTTACTTTTCAGGGAATGTAATATGTGTTACATCATTTTTGTGTTTGTTTTCCTCCATTTTCTTTAAGATAGGCTTTAAATTGTAATATATTATTTATTTTTACCCAACACAAAAATGACAACACTAATAAAAATGGCAAACACTCTATATAGTGCACTAAATAGTGGGTATGGGGGTGATTTCAGACACAGTTTATGTTGATTTGCAACTCTCTTCCTGTGGAAACATAATAACACATGACTTGTGAAAACTGTCATCAGCTCTACACTCTCAGCTTGATGACCTGCCACTTTTAACTCATAAGAAAGTAAATGCGCTTAATATTTATACCCTGACTCTGAGAAATGATACGGTTTATTGAGCACTTTACTCAAGGGCAGTTCCGGTTATCTGCAGAAAAAAAAGCCTTTTTATTTTTTTTTCCCAGCAGTCACATGATGAAGCTCTAATGGGAGTGCGGCCACTTAAAGATCATTTTTGAATTTTAAAAAGTGCTTATGCCTGACAAGACAAGTGCTTGTCATTTCAGATATACAGCTTTGAGTGGCTTCATTAAGTGTCTTGCTGATGATCAATGTAATTTAGCAGCCTCATTGACTACTTTCACAAGCATGTGAAAATTCTGATTGGATTTTGGCTATTCTCGTAATGTATGATGTAAATCTTTAAGCATTTTATTGTATATTGATCAAGCCGGGGTGTGCAAATATACCACTAGTCAAACATTTGGAATTATTAATTCATATGTTTGAATGTTTTTAAAGAAGTTCCTTTCGCTTAACAAGTTTGCATTTATTTAATCACAAATATTTTGAAATATTGTTTAAAAAAACTATTTTTCTATGTGTATATGTTTTAAAATATATTTGAATCTAGTGATTCCAGTCTTTTTTTTAACATCAGTGTTGGGTAAGTTACTTTAAAAAGTGATATATTATAAAAAAACTGACTACTATCAGAAAATTGTAATCTGATTACATTACTAATTACTTAACGTTAAAAGTAATCAGATTAATAATTACTTTACTTTGAGTAAACAACAGGGTAGATTCTTCTGTTTTTCTTGACTTTGTGGCTGTTCATCAAGAAGACTACAAGTTTTGTTTAAGCTCAGGTTGACCATGGCTCGTTATTATATGTATATAATACTACCGTGTCATCTCGGCTGGGTATTTAAAAATGCGTATTTAAAAATGGCGCTTCCTTTGTTTTCATTCTCTTGGCTTGTACATGAGCTAGTGATGTATCTCTGTAAACTAACTGCATTCAGCTGCGTGTTTTGCTTTGCTTTTTGTTACCCTTTTGTTGCGCTGGGTATCCTTTTAAAATGTGGTATGGTACGGTTCACTTTTTGGTACCTTTTGACAGTGGAAATGGCCATAAAAGCATACTGTACCGCACTGTACCGCACTGTACCAAACCTAAGCACTCAGTGAAAATGGGACTTAAGTGACCACACTCTTATTTACTCAATGTAACAGTTTGATAAAGCTGCTTTGTTTAAACAGACCAATATGTATTGTCAATATTCTCTAAGAAACAGAAAAATAAAAATACCAATTTTTAACGGGGGTGTACTTATTTATGCAGGGCACAAAGTCTGTGTGTGCTTGTAACAGAAAGCAGTGACAATATTCCAAAACAAATCTGCTATTCTTGAAATGGATTTTTAAGTAGTGAGAATATAGTCCTTCATCAGAAAATAAGGATGCAAGTAAATGTGGTGTATCTGTATCGCCGTGTAAGTTAAACATCCCAAAGAAAGCAGAATTTTAAGCACAAAATCAACATATAAGCCATTATATTGCAGAGCACTTGAACTACCATTGCTTTGCTCCATGCCGTTTCGCCAACGGGGACACTTAGATGCTACATCTGTCTCGAGGATGTTATGTCATTGATTTTTAAGCGTTTGCTCCATTAGAACATGTAGAGGGAAGGAGATGAATGAGAGAGTCTCATTTAGAAAGAGAGAACAGCTGAGTACACACAGCCTACAGCCTCACTACAGCGTCCAAACAGAGGAATGACGAGGCTGCAAATGAGAACACAGCCATCAGCCGCTCTCAACAGGACAAACCCTTCCCTCGCTGCCGTTTTTTCTCTGATTTCCCTCGTCTGAGTGCAGTAAGGTTTGCTCTCTCCACCGGGTAAAAAGGTTTTAGGCTCAGGGCCAAGATTAAAAGCTGTATCATAGACACATTGCACTGAGTAATTCACTGACCTGGCATCAGTTTTCCCATCGATCCATACTGTCCTCTTCCCTTCCTCTGCTGGCTTTCCTCTCAGGGAGCGTTTATTGCTGAATCTATCATTTCTCATGAATAATAACATGTCTATTTTAGTCTTGAGAAGAGCTTGCAATCTTATGAGGGCTTTGCATGAGTAAAGTGAGAACGCCTCTGGTTGTTGCGGCACCTCAATCTGTTTTGATTGTTTTGTTCTGTGTCTGTTTTTTTGTAACAGGGACCTTGCTGTGATTGTAGCAGCCATGGCTTATAACTCGTGGTTCATCAAACTCTATTGCAAAGACTTTCGCATTGTAAATATCTGTTTTATATTCTTCTTAATGTTCACTGTGCAAGTCAAAGGTGTTTTCTTGTGTGTTATTGCACCAGATATACTAATATACGGTCTCTAATATTACATTAGCACTGTTTGAAAATCCATTTTTATTAGTTTATACACTAAAAAATCTGGGTCAAAATGTGAACTACCCCAGTAGCTGGGTTAAAAAATGTGTAATTTGAATTAAATGTAAAGAAATTGACCCAATATTGTTTATATATATATATATATATATGACCCAATATTGTGTGTTATATATATATATATATATATGACCCAGCATTTTTAGAGTATTTATTATAATATATTATATTATATTATATTATATTATATTATATTATATTATATTATATTATATTATATTATATTATATTATCTTAGATATTATATCTTAGATATTATATTATAAAATCTTTGTTATAAACTGAACAAGCTAAAAATGGGTTAAGACAAGATTGGGTGTTAAATTTTGCTATAAAAGCTGACTACTGCACACATTAGTTAATATTGCATGATTTATTTAAATACTCTCCTCCCATAAATTTAACATCTTCTACAAATGCATATGTAATACAGTCAGCAGCAAAAAACTCTGTCCATGCCTTTTATGCACCAATGTTTCACTGCGGATGTGTTGTAAATCCTCAAAGTAGTTTTTTTTTCTTTTTTGCTGACACAAGCTGTTAGTAAATCTGGCCTTTAATATCTTAAGTAATTTTACTATTCAAGTATAGGATCTTTTCATTTAAATGAACACTCAAACAGGCACATTTTACAAGTACCCCAGAGTTAAAGAGTTGAGTTTAACCATTTCTGAATTCGTTCAGGTGGTTTGGCAGGAGCACTTTTATAGCATCAGCACTCAAAAATGACCAAAGAGTTTTGATAAATTTGCCATTTAAAGCTTGACTCTTCTATAGTTACATTGTGGGCTAAGACCTACAGAAAATGAAAAGTTGCTATTTATATGCCATGGTGGCAGCAGGCACAATATTATTATGCAGCACCTGAAAATAGTCCCATCATTTAGAATCTGCACCATCATTTAGAATCTGCGTAGTATTCTATACTGTATAAGGTCTTTGATTTTTAAGCTGGAATTAGAGTATAGTTTCTAGCCATAGAAAATAGCAACTTTTCATTTGTTTTGGTACACAATGTAACTACAAAATAGTCAAGCTTTACTCTGTAAAAATGTTAATTAATAGTTTCCCTATGTTTTGATTCTTAAGTGTTTTTCGTTATTTACGGTTGTAAATTACATTTTGGGACCTTGATCTCTGCTCTTGCTACTTTTGATGTTGAAAATTCAACTCTTCAGTTTAATAAAGTGACTTTTATTGACATATTAGTAGTTTGAAATTATATACAAGGAATAAAATAAAGAGAAACTTGTATGTCAAATAACAAAAAAATTTGCTGACAGGTCATTACAAGGTATTTGTACTGTAATATGCAATACCAACCCAGACAATATATCACTTTAAACAACTAAAGAGGTTAATAAATGTAACTTTTTTAAACTTTTCAAGCTTGCGAATTGTTTCAAGAAAAATCAAAGATCTAATAATGGAATTCAAAAGCAAAAAATAACATTATACATAAAATCAAAACATGAATCACAAGAAAATAGATAGAAAATAAGAAAGATAAGAAAATAATCTAAACTTTTTTTTATTTATTTTTTTTAGAAGATGCTAATGGTCTAATCTGATTCAATAAACTTTACTAAGCTAAGCTAATAGTGTTTTTACTTGTGATTGATTAGTGAATCACAGCTGAGTATTAAATCCCTGTATAGTAGGCGGCTTTTACCGATTGTCCAGAACATAGTAGCTGTAACTCTCATTCTCTGTCTGTGGAGTTTAACCTACTCCCTTTGGGTAAAGGTTTCAGATGCTTTTTAGTAGGACAAAACGTTACAGGAAAAGACTGATTTCACACGGCCGACATTCTAAAAAAATCAAGGCTACGGTGGGAAGAAATCTGGAAGTATCGCCTGAATCACAAAGGAATGTTGTGTAGCTGTCTGTATTTCTTATCAGCGAAGAGAAAGTGACACAAATTTATACTTTTACCGCCTTCAGAGTGACCCGAAAGTCAGTTCTGAATGCATAATTAGAATAAAAATGGCTGTCAGACCTCATTTTCAAGTTAAGTGAAATTGCACTAGTTATAGCTAAGGTTTTCTTTCCCAAACACACATTTTAGATGCCATTTATCAAACTCGCATTAATGAACTGATTATATTTCTATATTAGACTTGTCACGATACTGAATTTCAGTACTGAAATAAAAAACAAAAACGTCCATTTTCCATTAACATTTAGGCCCTGTTGATGGTGTTCTTAAACACCACTTGTTTGCCATTGTGTTCACCAGTGCTCAACAGAAATGACTATGATTGACCGTGAAGGTCATCAGTTCACCGCACTTCACTGATGTGTACAGAGTGCAAACACGGACGAGTGATCTGCTTGATGAATCGACTGATCTTCACGGCTTTAAAACGCCCAAGTGTCCATGTATCTGTGTTTGCAATCAGTGAAGAGTGGTGAACTGATTACATTCACAGCCAATCACAGTCATTTTTGTTGAGCACTGGTGAATACTATGGCAAATCAGCTTTTTAAGAACGCACTCAGTGGCGCTTAAATGTTAGTGGGAAAAGGACGTTTTTAAAACTTCAGTACCGGGACAAAACTAATTTATACAACATGAGGGTGTGCCACAGAGGACTGCAGGGTTTTATCACTCACTGGGTTACATAGGCTGAAGCAGAGAAGCGTCCTCACGGTGTTTCCCTGGTGCCATGAACTGAAATCTAGGAGAACACTTAAGTGTATTACTCTTAAAGAGATTGTGATGTTTGATGCCTAATATGCTTTTAATTGTTTAAATTAAACATAACTGAATGATATTAAAGTGATGTTTACTCCATATCTGCACTTTGAAATCGCGGCAGCAGCTGGAGGCATGTAGTCCACAGCATGTTGTTGCAATGTTTACAGTGCTGATCCTATACTTCCGGGTTTCTTCCCACCGCAGCCTCGCTTTCGTTCTTTAAAGTGGTAGCCGCGTGAAATAAGCATTATAAATTGTAATATTTTATAATGTTCTTTTGAATGTGTATATGTGGGTATATACAGTTGAAACCAGAAGCTTACATGTACTCTAAACACATACACTCTAAAAGGAACAAACCCTTTTTAAAAAATGTCTAATGGTAATTGCCAGATTAATGAGAGAATTATTTAGAGTTTTTTTATTCATTTCTAGACAGTCAAAAGTTTACATACATTTCCTTGGTATTTTTAGCTTTGCTTTTAAACTATATAACTTTGGTCAAATGTTTTGGGTATCCTTCCACAAGCTTCTCACTATAGTTTGAAGGAATTTTGGCCCATTTCTCCTGACAGAATTGGTGTAACTGAGTCAGATTTGTTGATCGTCTTGCTTGCACAAGCTTTTTCAACTCTGCCCACAAATTTTCTATAGGATTGAGATCAGGGCTTTGTAATGGCCTCCCCAAAACATCCATTCTGTTGTCCTTTACTAATTTGGCAGTATGCTTAGGGTCATTTGTGGCCAAGTTTTAATTTCCTGGCTGATGTCGAGATGTTGCTTTAGTTTTTCTACATAATGTTCTTTCTTCATGATGCCATCTATGCTGTGAAGTGGACCAGTCCCTCCTGCAGAAAAACAGCCCCACAACATGATGCTGTCGCAGTGCCGCCCCATACTTCACAGTTGGGATGGTGTTCCTGGGCTTGTAAGCTTTCCCCTTTGTCCTCCAAATGTAACACTGGTCATTATGGCCAAACAGTTCAACCTTAGTTGCATCAGACAACAGGACATGCCTCTTAAGAATTTTAGTTTTTCCAGTGTAATTAAGCAAATTTTAATCTGTTTTTTTTTTATTCTGGCTTGTTGTTTTTCCATGTTGTCACAACAAAAAGCAGTGTGTTTGAGGTTTTTCTTAAATACTATTCTACAGATGTGCCTTCAATTAACTAAAATGTTGCCAATTAGAAAATTCCTAAACCTTGATATCATCATCTGAGCTTTTTCAGAGGCATAATAATCTCATTGTATGTAAACTTGACTTTCAAGAAAAGTTATAACAATTTCTCTGAAAATATCTCTCTCATTATTCTGCTATTAAGCATAACAGAAACAAATGTGATAATACTAATTTACCTAAAAGAGAAAAAGTTTAGTCACATTAACATCTGACTTTTTAAAAAATGGTTATGTGCCTTTTTATACAGTGTATGTAAACTTCTGGTTTTAACTGTATATGTGAGATTTCATTGTTTGTATCAAATGCCAAACTTTGCTGCAAAAAGAATCTACCTACGGGTAGCACTTAAGTCGACTGAACTGAACTAAACTAAACTAAAACCTGAAGATCAGGTGAATGGATTAAAAAATGATAAATCAACTCTAAGTGAATTGTCAAATTAGCCTATTTAAAGTGGAGTGTTCCTTTAAAAATATTCCAACATCTGTACTGGAAGACAAAGACAAATATAGTATGAGTAAAATAAATAATTCTTACAGTGAAAATAGATCTACCTGCCTGAAATCTGTGTCACTGTGCATGAAGTCATTATATTGAGTCTTCCTGAAGAATTTAATTCTAGCTCCTTTTTTGTCTCTTTTATCTTTCCTCCTCCAGAGTTCAGAGGTCGTGGAGCAGATTCTGCACACTGTCAGTAAATCCAGCAGTCTGGAGGAGCTCACGCTGGAAAATGTGGGCCTTAAAGCGTGAGTTATAAATCTCTCTATTGCTCTCTTTCTGTTATTCATCACTCCAACCACTTTACTCTCTTTCTTTTCATCTGAAAGTTCATTTCTTGTTCTGTCACTGTCATTTTTTTTCTCTCCTTTATGCCGTTTCCAGTCTTATTCCCCTGCCACATCTTTTGCCTCCGTATTTCATCTGTGTCCCAGAGTGCAATGCTTTGTATTGCGGTTCCGTTTCTACTCACTTTCTTTCTGTCATTTAGAGATTTCCCACAGAAAATGGCCACTGCCCTGTCAGAAAACCCAGCATCAGTCATACACTCCATTAACTTGGCCCACAATACACTGGACAACCAAGGTACATGAATCAAATTCTCCGCTGTTCTACAGGACCTCTTCCCTCTCTCCGCTCTGTCTATTTACCTGCCTTTGTCTCTTTTTACACTTTCTGTATCAGCATGTGCGTTTGCTATTTTTGTCTCTGTGTGGGTGCTTTTTGTTCTCTCTTGTCTCTGCTTTGCTGGTTTATTGTGCTCAATTTGCTGCTGACTTCTAAATGGGAGCTTTTAGGTTTGTGTGTGCATGTGTGTCTTGTAGTTTTTAAAATGTGTGTGTTTTTGTGGGGAGCAAATTGCAGTAATGTATAAACTAGTAAACTGTATCTTTATTTGTACAGTGCTCAGCCTAATTGAGTACACCCCATTTTGAGGATAATATTTTTATCTTTTTTAATTGAATATAGGCAATGTATGTTGGTGCATTTAAACAAACAGATTTATTAAACAGATATATTTATTAAAATTATATTTTAGTCACCAAACATCTTTAGAAATTAAAAGATAATACAAAATTTAATGCAAAATTAAAGAAAAATATTGCAAAAAAATAATTTGGGTTTTTGTACTGTTATCATAAGTTGTTTTGTTAGACAAGCTCCAGATTTGGTTTCAGAACTGACTAATTTAATGTATATGCACAAATATAATATTGTATTGCTTCTTATTAAAAATATGAAGTAAAAGATAGATTTGTGAGGGGTGTACTTATTTATGCTAAGCACTGTATATGTCAGTTATTGTTATGTATAAAACAGATATTATTGTAATATAAGAAAATATTACAATAATGACAACAATACAGCTGTACCATGATTTCATGAAGATACCCATTTCTAAAGGTTTTACTTTTGGCCATATCATGATGGGACAAAAAGAAATGTTGGGCGGTGATGGGATCAAGAAAGATTTGTGAGTTAGGATGTGAACTCAGGACGTCTGCAGTGCAGATGTGCAATACAGTGTGTCTGCGCACTGACCACTAGGCTATCATCAACAAAGTGTTAAGCAGTTTAACAATAGTTTATATGCTTAAAATCCTGTCAGGCAAATTTAATAAACCATTTTGTGACAGATTAAGCTTTGATTTAATGTCAGTTGTAAGTGCAGTCGTAAAATACCTATTAACTGTGATTTAGACCTTCATACTGTATGATCATATTTTATACCACTGGGTTTTACCCAATTGTCAGCAAGAAGTACAGATCTAATTAAGTGGTAATACCAATATTTGTCAGTTACATTTATTTATTTATTTATTTAACCAATCTTTAATGTATTAAGTACAGTCTTCTAAATATAGAATTATCAAGAAAACGAGGATCAAGAAAAAATGATCAAGAAAATAAATGAAGAATTATGTAATGGTAATTTATTACTAACTTGATTTATAAAACTAGATTAGTCAATAAAGTAGAACTCATTCCAGAAAAATCATGAGTGCGCAATATTTCTATAAAATGTAAATATGCAGGGAAAAAACAAAATAGTGGCTCAGTGGTTAGCACTGTTGCCTCACAGCAAAAGGGCCACTGGTTCGAGTCCCAGCTTGACAAGTTGGCATTTCTGTGTGAAGTTTACATGTTCTCCCCATGTTAACTTGGGTTTCCCCCAGGTGTGTGTGTGTGTGTGTGAATGAGTGTGTATGGGTGTTTCCCAACACCGAGTTGTGGCTGGAAGGGTATGCGCTGCGTAGAACATATGCTGGAAAAGCTGAAGAAAAATACGTAACGTAGCACTAAACCTATTGAAATGTGATTTGTATAAAATACATTCATGAAAATCCAATTGTATCACAGTAAATTTAAACCAAAGCAAATTTCTTTTATAATTAGTGCAGCGTTTTAATGGAGCAAAAACAAATGATAGTACAGAACAAGACTAAAAATAATCTTTCGTTATGCAAATAAGTGAAAATATGAAAACCTCCAATACAGAGCAGCACAAAGTGAAAGAACAATAATTTTCAGACCTAAATTTATTCAAATATCATTATTTAAATTCCATGTCAGAACAGCTTTTTTTGTTTCACGTTGTTAAACACTCACCTGCCACTTTATTAGGTACACCTGTCAACTGCTCGTTAACGAATCTGCTGTAGTTCAAACAGAGCAACAGAATGGGCAAAAAAGCTGATTTAAGAGACTTTGAACATGGCATGGTTGTTGGTGCCAGACAGGCTGGTCTGAGTATTTCAGAAACTGCTGATCTACTGGGATTTCATGCACAACAATCTGTAGAGATTACAGAGGATGGTCAGAAAAAGAGAAAATATCCAGTGAGAGGGAGTTCTGTGGGCACAAATGCCTTGTTGATGCCAGAGGTCAGAGGAGAATGGCCAGATTGGTTTGAGTTAATAGAAAGGCAATAGTAACTCAAATAACCACTCATTATAACCGAGGTATGCAAAAAAGCATCTCTGAATGCACAACATGTTGAACCTTGAGGTGGATGGGCTACAGCAGCAGAAGACCACACCGGGTGCCACTCCTGTAAGCTAAGAACAGGACACTGAGGCTACAATTTGCACAGGCTCACCAAAATTGGACGATAGAAAACTAGAAAAAAGTTGCCTGGTCTGATGAGTCTCGATTTCTGCTGTGACATCCGGATGGTAGGGTCAGAATTTGCCATCAACAACCTAAAGGCATAGATCCATCCTGCCTTGCATCAACAGTTCAGGCTGGTGGTGGTGTAATGGTGTGGGGGATATTTTCTTGGAACCCTTTGGGCCCGATAGTAACAATTGAGCATTGCATCAACGCCACAGCCTACCTGAATATTGTTGCTGACCTTGTCCATCCCTTTTATGACCACAGTGTATCCATCTTCTGATGGCTACTTCAAGCAGGATAATGCACCATGTCATAAAGTGTTATTCGTCTCAGTCTAGTTTCTGGAACATAACAATGAGTTTACTGTACTCAAATGACCTCCACATTCACCAGATATCTGTTCAATAGTGCACCTTTAGGATCTGTTGGATGAAAGATTTGCATCATGGATGTGCAGCCTACAAATCTGCAGCAACTGCGTGATGCTACCATATCAATATGGACCAAAATCTCTGAGGAATATTTTCTAGTACCTTGTTGAATCTATGCCACAAAGGATTAAGGCAAAAGGGATTTAATCCGGTACTAGTAAGGTGTACCTAATAAAGTGGCCAGTGAGTGGATATTTAATATAATTTTTTGAGTTTTTATTATGTCCTGTAATTAATGCAATCCATTTATTTAGCAATATTTAATGTCACATGACGAATCATTCATGTAAGAGTTACTTTAATATTATAATGCTGAAAAAATAGTGCTGCTTGGCATTTTGCTAGAAATTGCCTTTGACCAGTTTAATGATGCAGCTAAATAAAAGCTTGCTGTGACCCTAAACAGATACAATCTATTTACTGGAATCCCGCAAATCCTCTAATCTGTGTGACACACATGTAGGCCGTTCCAGATAATTCCTCACGACTCTGATATTATGAATTATATAACTGCATATATTTACATATGCAAACTGATACTCGCTCCTTTGCACAGTTTCAGTGTAATTATCTACCTTTTGATAGTAGCTAGTGGTCTATTCCCAACACTAGCAGCATGTCCTCTACTATATATGCTTCAGGGTCAGAGTTTTCATCTGCCATCATGCCTGACACGTGTCATTGTCTATCACATCAGAAAAGTGCATGTGTGAATGCAACTCTCCAACAATGTCAGTGTTTGCCTGAAGCTGCATGTTAATGTGCTGTGTGAAATTGGCGTGCGACTGATCCGATGCATTTGTGTTTTTTTGACAGGGGTGTCGAACCTCATCCAGCAGGTTTGCAGGCTCAGTAAAGGCCTACGTCTGCTCAACCTCTCCAAGACGTCACTTTCTTCAAAGGGTGTGTGCAGATTTGGTCTGTCTCTAGAGATGTAGTGCCCTCTGCTGGTTGAGTTTATAACAACCATCCCCAATTAGCGAGTAAAAGCCAAGCAAATGTGTAAACAAGTTCATGTGAGGTCATATTTATCTACTTATTACTTGTGACCCTGAACCATAAAGTCTTAAGCTGCACAAGGATTATTTTTTAGCAATATGCAAAAATACACTGTATGGAGCAAATTATGGATTGTTTTATTAAAAAAAAACATTAGAATATTTAGTCAAAATAATTTTCCATTAATATATTTTGTACATTTCCTACTGTAAATATATCAAGACAAAATTTGTGACTAGAAAAATGCATTTAACTTAATTTGGACGACTTTAAAATGGTCCAACATTTAGAATATTCAGACTCCAGATTTCAGATAAGTAAACAGGGTGGCTAATAATTCAGGGGGGCTAATAATTCAGGGTGGTTAATAATTCTGACTTCAACTGTATATATATATATATATAAAACAGGGATATAAAATGAAAAACTGTCTGAAAGTTAGCACAAAATAATAATTTGTCAAAGAGCAGCAACAGAGCAAATCTATCTAACTCAGCCTGTCACACAATAACCCTTTAAAGTAATGTTTTCTCACTCCGCTGATCTAGAGTCAGCTTTCTGCTCTCTCTTCAATCGGTAAGATTATCGACGGATTAGTTGCATCTGACTTCAGAGCTCCAGAGTCATGACCAAAAAGCCGGTCTCCTCTTGAAAAGCCCAGACTCAATTACCAGCATCCTTGGCTGCTTCCAGAGTCTGCTAAACCTCTGGTTTTCTCTTTCAATCAATACAGTTTTAAAAACGAGTGGATAGATGGATAGCCTTCCAACACACGCCATGAATCAACATCCACTCCAAGCAGCTGCCATCATTAATCTTTCTTTGTAATTTGATTGTCACAACTTTATTGCAGAAGTTTTAACTTTGTTGATTTAAACTTCATCAGATAATACAAAGCATTTTGCTTTCAACTTAAATTGCAATTAAATTGGATTATTTTTTTAAATCAGCTTCATACACTCTTAAAGGGACAGTTCAGCTTAAAAGGAAAATTCTATTATCATTTACTAAAATTTGTTCCAATCCAAAGTTTCTTTCTTCTGTCGAACACAAAAAGCAAATATATATATATATATATATATATATATATATATATATATATATATATATATATATATATATATATATATATATATATATATATATATATATATATAGGAACGCAGGCACTAACATCACTAGACTTCTGTGCCTGCACATTTTAGATTTGATGAGATACTATAATGTAATACCTCGGTATCAATATTAAATTGATACCCTAAATAACAAGCCTCAAAGGTAGAATTTAAATAATAATATATTTTAAAAAATAATAATAAAAAATACTTCAATATTTTTTTCATAGATGAATACTTGTGTATCAAACTAGCAAAATATGTTACATTTTGATAAAAAAAATATGTCAGGTACATGTTTAAAACACGTTATTGGTAACATTTGTAGTATTCCATTTATCATATATAATAATAATAATTTGAAATAGAATATACATTTCTGTAGCACTGTTAGGTCAGCTAAACTAATAAATTATAAAAAAGGTTGCTTTACTGTTAGTCAAGATTCAAAATCACTTGCTTCTCTTGATCTTTTCTTAGAGATCTAGAAAAGCAAGTGATTTTGAATCGACGTTAAAATGGATACCCTAGGTGATAAATAACCAGCCTCAAATGTAGAATATAAATAAGAAAATAGTTTTAAATATTAAAAATAAATGCTTCAATATTTTCTTCATATATTAATACCTGGGTATCAAACTAACAAAATATGTTACAGTTTGATAAAAATACGTTAGCTTAACACATTATAGTTAACATATGTAGTTGTTCATTTATCATCTGTAATTAATTTGAGATTAGGAATTTCTGTACCACTGTTAAGTCAGCTAACCTAATAAATCATAACAAAGGTTGCTAAACTGCTAATTTTATTCTGATGGTCAAGATTCAAAATCACTTGCTCATCTAGATCTTTTCTGTAAGTTTAGAGATCGATTGGTGAGTGCATTATTTGTCTCTTATAATTCAGATGTAATAATCTGTTATTCACCACTGATCAAAAGTGCTTCACAATTGCTGCTAAAAGTGGTAAACTTGACAAAACAATGACAATGGATCACAACTTATGAAGTACTTCTAACTACACGTGAACTTTGGAATTGCAACATGTACCAAAAGTAGCAAATTAAGCAAAATTATGATACTGAACCAGTTGAATAAATAAACTATTAACACATATATGTATTTTTCCAAGACCGGTATACTGTGCATCTCTAATCCATAGGAAAAAAATACTATGGAGGTCAATGGTTATCTGTTATCTTCTTTTGTGTTTGACAGAAGAAGGAAACTCTTAAAAATTTGGAACCACTTGAGGTTGAGTAAATGTTGACAGTTTTTTTTTTAATTTTTAATTTTATTTTTAGATGAACAATCCCTTTGAAAATGAAATTTCCAAAATCAAATTTTATCACTCACACCTCTCACTCCTTTGGCTTAGCCCCTGATTTATCAAGGGTCACCTCAACAGAATGAACCACCAATTACTCTGGTCTATGTTATTGTATGCAGCGGATGCCCTTCCAGCCACAACCCAGCACTGGCGGAACACCCATACACGCTTTCATTTACACACACATTCATTCATTATGGCCAATTAAGTTGACCTAAATTGAGTTGACCCCCAAATTTCAGTTCTAAAAAATATTTTCTTCTTCCTGTTTTCACATTTAAAAAGCGAAAGAACCTTTAGTCAACTGTAAAGAGACTTTTGCAGAATGTAAATGTTTCATGGAACTATCGATGCGAGTAAATAAGAGTGCATTTTTTATAGTGTACCGTCAGTAAAAACTGAATTTACTCATCAAAATATGCACTACAGCAACTGAAAGCTAATCCGAGAACTAGCGGATCATGAAAGGTTGCGCCGGTTAACATTTTGATGAGTAAATTCCTCCTTTTAGAGATCGCGCTGGGATGTTTTTGTTACTCCCTGGTGAGAAAGTGTACTGGCTGAATTCACTGGCAAGCTGCCACCGAACAGAGTTAGCAGAGCTGTCTTTTTGTCTCACGCTACAAAAGGCAATCACTAGCATTTTCTTCCTGTGTTTAGAAACAAAACGAAAATCCACTGTGCTTACAGACTATCATGTGTATGTCGCTGTGGTTTAGTGGTGGAGTCCAGATGTCTGAGACCACATTAAAATTCAGTGATTCAAAACCTAATTTAAGCCTAGAAATACACAGAAAGGTTTGGGATTGAAAACCAAGTCACTAATCAAATATGTGTATACAGTACTTGTGACACTCATGTAAACAAATACTTTTTTTTGCACCAATGGAATTCAAGATGCTTCTTTTATCATTCTCAAGTCAAACATATCAGATTTAAAACAAACTTGTGGAGGTCACTCGACCAAACACCTTTTTTTCTTAACTCAAAATACTAAACAGATAATTTCACACACAAAATAAAGTGCTTTTAGTTTACTGTGTGATTCTTCTTGTCTTTTTTTTGCAGGTGTCACGTCTCTTTCGCAGGCCTTGTGCTCTAGTGATGACTACTCCAATTCTCTTCTTCATCTGGATCTGAGTAAGAACCCTGGCATTCTGTCTGGAGAAGATGCAACGGTTAGAACTTGCTTTTATTTGAATGTTACTTTCAATGTTCTTAAATTGAGCTAGTTACTTTAGTTAAAGAGGCAGTGTGTTGGTTAGTGCAGTATTGGAAAAGCAACATTAGTGTATATGTACAATTGTATTTATTACTTTTTTTTACTACTCTCAACTTCAACCTCAAAAAATGTAGTGTTTTGATAATGCAGAAAGCATCATTTTAGTTTTAAAATGGCTGGGTTGTGTATTTGTCAACATTAGGAAAATGTGCCCAGGGATACATTTTAAGAACTGACAAATATGTGCTTGTGGGTACATTTGGCTATCTTTTGTTTGTAAAATGAACAATATGGCACGATAGAGTGCGCACAACGTGTCTGAAGAGCGAGGAGGGATCTGGGGGTGAGAAGGGTGCGCGACTTATTTGAGGACCGGGAGGGAGACTTGCGATTTCAGGGAGATTATCACTCGTTTGTGGGCATTATGAGTCCCGCAAATGCATGGAGCTTCCGGGAGACTTGGGATGTCTGAATATCACATTTAATAACTATAGTGAGAAGCGATCCAGCGGTACATCCTTGATACACTGGCCGACGTGCACTGCTCTCTGGAGCTCAGAGGAGCGCATAATAGTGTGTGGCTGTGTCTGTGTGTGTGGTCACGTGATGTGCATTTTCAGCGGACGGAGGGCTGTTCAGAAATGCGAGGTACAACACGTTGTGGATGTGGATCATTTTTGTCTAAAATTCCATTTTAGTTATTAAAAGTTTTATTGTAAACAGGGCCTAAGTGTGTATTTATACAAGTTGGTTTGCGACGGGGGTGGGGTGGAGGATCGGCGATGCTGGCTCAGCATCATGTTGTCTATTGGCCACCGGCGATGAATGATGGTATCGTCTATCGGCCCAGCCCTAATGTTTACAAACACAATCGCAGCCGTTTAGAGCTCATTTTTGGTTAATGATGTCAGAATTTACCGGTATTTTGGAATGGATGTGTGAATAGTCTTTTCCGGAAAAATTCTGAAACGTTCTTGTCTGTGTGAACAGCACATAGTTAAATTTACTGGTAAAGTCGTTCTGGAAATTCTCCAGATATTTACCAGTATCATTATGTGACAGGGGCTGTGGGCCCCTATACATATTTCTTGGTTTTGAAAAATTTTGCCATGTGCACATAATTCCAATGTGCCTGGGTTGATATTTGTTTACAATCTGCATTAGTGCACAATACGATAGGTCAGTAAGCACAAAAGTGTTCCAATGAAAAAAGTCAATTATGTCTTTAAAAAAAAGAAAAAGATTGCCCTAAATACCAGCTTGTTTAGTTTACTTTGCTTTGTTGTGGCAAAGTAACTGATGTGAGTAGTGGAAACTCTGGACGTTTAATGAGCCAGTTGAATGAATTTGCAGCAGAATGGAGGACAAGGCAGTATCCAAAATGTGGAGTTGTGTTTAATTTATTAGTAAATTACACAAGTGGATTTGACTTATGGTGCTCTGAGAGCTGAATAGATATATGTGCTGAGTTGGTAGAAGCAAAGAGTGTCTAATGTTATTGGTCTTAAAAAATGGGGGGTCTTGTCCCGCCAACATACAATGTTTCTAAAGCCCATGGGTCAGTCTACAGGTATGCTTGAGAACTTGACAACCAAAACAGAGTGAACAGATTGCAATATCTGCCTGGTGTGTAGTGTTTCTTTACATAGTAATATTGCCAGCTATTGATCGCTTGTAGTAATTTTTCACAGATCTGTGTGAATAAGGTTAGTCATCTGTATGGAAACATTTGAAATAATTACCAAGAGAAAGAAACATTTCAATTTTTGGTACATTAATATCATATAAATGCACCTGCTATGATGAACAGCAGCATTAACAATAAATATCTATGCGCAAAAAGAGGTGTGACTTCTGTGCAGTAAATCAGCTGAAAAGATGATTCATTCATAGATGTTTTGCACAATCCTTCAAAATCATTCTAGTATAATGATTAGAATATGCTTTGGTAACATTTTATTAGTGATGAAAATATTTCTGAAATATTTATTTTATTTTTATTTTTGGGGGGGAGCAAACATAGTATATGTGTATATTATAGGAAGTATTACAGTTTTATAATATTTTTACCATTTAGAAAATCAGGCAGTAAGATTAAACTGTTATTTTATTCAGCAAGGACGTATTAAATTTCTAAAAGGAGACTGTAAAGACAACTATGCATTTAATGTTTTAAATTATTAATTTAGTCATTTAATGTTACAAAATATTTCAGTGTCAAATACAGTGAAAGGTGTATCTGTTATTCAAATGAAATGAAATATACACACACAGTGCTCAGCATAACAGTACACCCCATTATGAAAATTTGTATCCATTTCTCAGTGAATATAGGCAATGTATTTTGGTGCATTTAAACAAAACATATTTATTAAAAATACGTATTTATTAAAATAATATTTTAGTCAGCAAACATATTTAGAGATTGAAAGATAATGCATTTAAATTCAAGAAAAATATTGAAAAAAACAAAAAAATACAACCTGCAAAAATTTATTTTTTTGCTTCTCTTTTTGCTTCTTCTTCCTCTTTTGAAAATTTGTATTCAATTTTTTTCTATAAGAAATAAATCCATCTTGAAGTGTAAACGACTGAACTCTATCCCAGATAGTCATGCAGTGTGAAAACATCTATGACGTGACTACTTTGAATATCGTGCAGTCTGAACTCGCCATTAATACAGTACAACTAATTTATACCCATGTCATTATAATTTGTGGCCTTGTAAACCACATAAACCTGTACAAACAGACACACACACACACACAGAGCTCTATTAACAGCCTCAATCCTCCTCCTCCTCGTTGCAGAATCTGTACCTGTTTCTGGCACAGCCGAACTGCCTGGTGCATTTGGATCTGTCAGGCACTGACTGTACCGTCGACTCTGTGAGTTTGACAGCACGTCTCATCCTTCTGAATTTGTTATTACCAAACCCGCTTTTTACTCACCATGATTTATGTCATTGCACCAGGAACGCGAGACAACAATTTATCTCTGATTTCATATTGATATTTCTGTCAAATTTAATGGTCCTAGATTGCAAAATTATACTAATGCCCATCATTCTTCTACCGCTCTCTGTTTTTCTGAATTTCCTTTCAGTTGTTTGGAGCTCTGCTACGGGGATGCTGTGCCGATCTCTCCTACTTGAACCTGTCGAAAAACTCCTTCTCTCACAGGTGAGCTAAACTGCCTCCCACAGGCTCTCGCATGATAATCTGCCACTTCTGAGTGAGCTTCACAGGTGAGTTAAAGCTCAACCACACACACACACAAACACACATACACACATCAGCAGCAGACAGTGTGACTCAGCTCAGGGAGATCCTCTCAGGGTGTTTTTCTGCTCTTTGAGTTTGACAATAAAAGGTTGAATCCTGCTGGAAAGTGTTGTGTAAGTAAACTGAAATACAATTGAATTCTGTATTTTTCTTGTTTTTCCAGTTGCAACAACAAAACTTTGTCAAAATTATTGGTACGTGAAAAGCAAAGATATTTTTTGAAGATACTAAAGGGATAACTCCCTAACCATTTACTTACACTTGAGTGGTTCATCCATAATTTTGTTAAAGCCAAAACTAGGACTTTTATAATAGAAAAAATAAGGATTATGGAGGTCAATGACTACCAGTTTATATGTAAAATAATCGTTTTTTTTTTTTTTAAGGAAGAAACAAATTGAAAAAGTTTTAGAAAAAGATTTGTTTTTTGGGTTGACTATACCTTTGGCCGCATTTACACTGCACTGTAGTGACTCACTTCAAGTGACTCAATTCCGATTTTTTTCTCCCATGTGGCACAGATCGATATGGCCCATGTACGTGTAAGCAGGAACAAATCACATGGATTCCGATTTACTCAAATCAGATTCAGGCCTAGTTTATATGTGGAAATTTATCCGGTATAAATCGGATCTGTGTTCTCATGTCTGCAGTGTAAGTAGGTAGATCCGATTTTCACCTGTCAATGCGAGTCTTTCGTCATTAAAAACAATAGAGATTGATGTCAAGTCTGACACTTTCATTTCAGACCAGACTTCAGCAGAGTCCCAAACCTTAAATTTCATACATGAGAACTTAAACAGCTTTCGTATTGTCATATAGCACAGGTATTTTCGCATGTTAATGAGAGCGAGAACGCAATGTCCGCCACGTAACCAATATAAACTAATATAAAACTAGTGCATAGCTACATCACGTGCATAAATCATGCCATGAACATTACATTAAGATGCCTAAAGGTTTAAAAAAGCCTATTTATCAAAAGAAGATGGACAAATGAAAACTTTTCTGTCATAAACTATAGTAAAACAGCTTGTCAAAAGCTGCGAACAGATTACATACAGGATTGGAGAAAAAAGCACTCTTTACCTATCAGCTGTTAGTCTGCGCCCGCTCTTTTTTCCTGGTCATTGCGCCTTTGCCGTGTGCTTTGGAAATGCAGACGATTGGATTCGAGTCACTTTTGAAAGATGATGTAAGCAGGTCATCAAAAAAAATCGGATACAATCACAAAATCAGAATTGACCATCAAGATCTGCTGTGTAAATGCAGCCTTTAAGACTTTTTATTATAGTTTAGTTTTATCAGGTCAAAATGAAACTAAGCATAAATCAAATAATGATAATAAAAAAAAACATAAAAATAAAAATTTGTCAGTTTAAAACAAGGAAAAAACTAAACAAATTTCCAGTACTGCAGAATGAAGTTATAAATTAACTTTGCAATTAGGGCTGCACGATTTGGAGAAGAAAACTTATTTGCGATTTATTTATTCATTCATTTATTTTCTTTTCAGCTTAGTCCCTTTAATAATCTGGGGTCACCAAGTGGAATTGATCCAGCAACCTTCTTGGTGTGAGGCGATCGTGCTACCCACTACGCCACCGCGTCACCCTAATTGCGATTTATCTGATCAAAATTGCGATTTGTGATTTAAAAAGCGATTTACTTTAAGCTGCAGGTTTGATGTGGTGGTTTTAATAGCACCAAAAAAAGACCAAGCAAAATCACAAAGTACACTACACTATGCCATTTTTCTAATAAAGCTGTCAGTTGTCATCACAAATTAAGAAAATAACTACAAGATTTTAAATTAAACTAAATAAATTATATCTAAAATATTGTATATTTTCTTATATATAAACCTTTTAAACCTTTACATTTAAATTGTTCCATTTTTCATATTGATTTCATGATATTCACGGTGCATTGACAATGCTTTCCATACACAAGTTTAGATTTTACTTAACAGCACAAGAACTCATGTATTAAAATGTATAGTTAATAAACATATTTATTTTTGTATATTATTTAAAATGCATTTTTGTCCTTTAATACAGCAGACAGGTACATGAACTGTACCTTAAATTTTACCTGCTCAAAAAAAAACACTCTTTGAATGTATCAGACAAAACTCAAGGACATTGATTTCGGGCACAGAACAACATGAGCCTTTATAGCAAGTAGATATTATCCCGCTTGCATTTTTAGGGTTGTCAAGCAAGTTCTTTGATTGGAACACCCGGGATTGGTCATTGTCTTCCTGCACTCAACAGAAAGGGCTGCAATTGGCTTTACGGTCAGTGCTGCTCTGGCGTTATTCACTGATGAGTGACATAAATACAGATAAATGGTTGTGATCTATTCAGCTTATTCTCTGTCTACGAGCGGGCACAGCCAGAGACTCATTCACTTCCATTTATTTTTAGACATTAAAAACAGCTTGTTACGCTTCTTGGTGTTGCAAACTGATATTTTCTTATTCTATTTTTCTGCTTTGTCTGTATAGTCACGCAAACACTTGTTTGTAGAGCAAGTCAATTGACCATTTTCTGCCGTTAATTATGCCTAGTCTCCCATGGGCAGCTGAATCTGAAGTTCTAAAACATTCGCAAAAACGAGCGCACTCACGCATTGAAGAATAATGTTAATAATGTGTGTGCGGTTATCACAGCTGATCCGTGACAGATGCATGGAGGAAACTTGCGCTGCAGAGTAACATGCTCGTGTGTTTGTGACTCTACAAGAATCGATGTAAAAGCGGAGAGAAGAGACGAAATGTTAGCTCACGCAATCAGGTCAAAAGTCCACACACACACACACACACACACACACACACACACACACACACACACACACACACACACACACACACACACACACACACACACAGAAAAGCATGGAGTTCACAGCTTTTGGGTTCTGCTGTAACAGTTATCCACTTTTTAAGTAACGTTAGTTGGATTGTTTTAATTACCTGCGCTCGCCTTCCTCGCCATAGTAATAATTGAAATAATCGCAGCTTTTGCAATTTGAAAATTGCACCTTTTCAAATCATATTTCGGTTTGAAGTCGATTAATTGTGCAGGCCTATTTGCAGTGCATGAATTGTTTAATATCAAATAAAGATATTAAATAAAATGTATTTATTTATTATTTTATTTAATTATTATGTCTTTCTTTTTATATTTCGCTTTTCTTTATTTTCAGTGTAATATTAACTAATTTAGTAACTGTTCACCTGAAGTGCTCACCATGCATCAGAGAATTGTTTTAGTTATAATTATACACAATTTTGTTTCCATGATGTTTAAATGCATAGTTACTATAAATCCAAGTGTTTTATAATAATAAGCTTGCTGGTTTGTCAAAGTTATTCTGGCAGATTACATAAGATTATATAAGACTAGTAACCTCAACATGTCTCCTTACACTTGTCCTGACCCACCATCAACACCAACTTGCACTTATTAGTAACCATAGACGACAGCTTTCATCATCTAGATTCAGCTCCCATCAGAAGCTGATTAAGTGCTTTTGAAAAGTGCCTGAAGAGATGCATTATGAGTTAAACTGAGACATCAGTGTGCAGAGAAAGCTGATGGACCTGCGTGATCTACAGATCGTAATAAAGCTTATTACAGTAGCAGATAAAAACATGGTTTCATGTGACAAATCTGCTTTATAACTGAGCGAAAACATCAATAAAAAAGCAGGTAATAGATTAAGTTAATAATATTTATTATTATTAGTAGTAGTATTACAATAATCTTAAACGGTTATGAAGTTTTCACCAGATGTCTGTGTATGAGGGAAGCTGTAGGCTGAGGAGATACAAAACCCCCATGATCAATCTTGCTGCCTGACTCTCTAAACCCAACCAGCAATTCCATCTCCCCTCTCGGCACGTTAACGGCATTATGAGAAACTCTCTGAAAAATGAGGCTAATTTTAGCCAATCTTAGTGTTCAGATTGGAAGGTTTCTTCATCCTTTGCAGTTCCTGCGAATGTGTTTGTCCTTAATTGGGTTTGAATTTGTGCAGAGAGGAAGTTTTGAAGATGATTGGCTGTCTGAAGATTGAAACAATCTCTTTGTTGGCTGTTTTGAGATTAAAAAACTAGTTTACATATAGAGCTCAGTTCTGGGCAGTGTTTTATTGTAAAGCTGAGGGGTGTTTACATGTTACAACACTTCTGTTGTTAATTTACTTGACAACGGTGTTTGAGGGTCTGGCAACACCAACATGTATAAATTATCAATCAATAATTAACTAAAGGCATTAGTCGACTAGTAAAATATTTAATCTGGGTTGTCTTAATCTGTAAATACTCAATAATATATTTTATTTAATATTATTTAATTTTATTTTACTTTTCTTAAAATTAATTTCTTAAAATAAAAATTTAATTTAGTTTTAGCTGATAATATGTAATATGTATAAAAACATTGACAGCCAATGAGAATCCAATAGAGTAGGGGTGCCCAAACTCCTGTGGGGCTGGTGTGCTGCGTCTAACGTTTCTAGTATACCTAAAAAGAGCTTGATTAGCTGTTTCAGGTGTGTTTAATTGGGGTTGGAACTAAACTCTGCTGGGCACCGGCCCTCCAGGACCGAGTTTGGGCACCCTGTACTAGAGCACTGAAAGTGGCTGTCAAGAAAACTCCCTTTTATCATTTGAATCACTTTCAGGACATTTTTTCCCCAGGGGATAAATAATATTCAAATGTCATATCCAATCAGAATTTGGATGAATCACTTTAATGAGGTCAAGAATTCAAAAAGTTAATTTTAAAAATGTTAGATTATAGAATATAGAATCATATTGCTATGCTAATTTTTATAGTTATCATTCTGGGGTGCGTTTCCCAAACAACGACATAACTCCTGGCTGAACAGTTATAGTACAATGCATCATTTGGGAAAAGAACAATGTAGTGACAAGGGTTTCCCAAAACTGTAGTTGCTTTGTTGCAGATCCGTCATTTGAACCATGTTTGTTATAACGTGAAAACGTCCATAATGAAGCTCTAAATGGGGTGGAGTAACAACTTCTTTAGAAAAAAAACCCTACTTTTTTTTGTACAATATATCGTTTTACACGGACACTCATTTAAAAGCAGTTTAAAAAACTTTTAAAAAATTAGTTTTGGTTAAAACACTCACTCTTTTTCCATATTAATTGAAACATATGTAAATGGCACATGTAGGGTCCATGTTTCTTTAACAAATATAATTGAGAATATTCCATATTCTATTTTAATACATAAAATCACTTAGCTAACATGTATTATAATCTCATATATAAATCATACAAATCGTTAATGGTTGTAATTTACAGTAGGCCATTTATTAAGAAATGAAAAAAAAATCATATTTATTAATAATATTTATAATAATAATAATTATTATCAATTCATTATTTTTGTTATTATTATCATTAAGTAGAATATTGTTTATTTATTTTTTAAAGTCTACTTTTACAAACTGACACAATTTAACCACTGCAGAAATCTTCTTAGCAACAGGCCCATGTCATATACAGTACAGATACATTTCTTAATAAAAAACATACTATAAATTAAAACCATTAACACGTGCTATATATTTGTTTTTACAAGCTTTGGAGACGTGAAGTAAATTCTGCTTTTAAATTATAGGTCACCTAAAGTTTTCGTCATGAGCCATGGCATAAAGGTTTTTAAAGTGCACTACAAAGAGAACGCAATTGTCAATATGAAGAATGCAAAACTGAACTGTAAAAATACATTGAAAGCAAATTATAGCAAACGTTCTAAATGAATAGGGCATAGGGGGGATAAATAGAACACAACCAGGTACTATTGTCACATTCTGTGTAGGGTAAAAGGAGCGAGGACTCAAGTGCAGGGTAAATGGGTATTTATTATTAGTAAAAATAAAACAAACAGCAAAATAAACTACCCCGAGGGGAAAACATTTATAAAACAAAAAAAACAAAAACAACAACAACAAACAAACTTGACTGGGCATGCTGGCAGGGATCAGGACTGGAAACACAACATGATAGGGCTACAAATGACAACGAACTGGCACAGAACAACAGACATGAGGAGAATATAATCAGAAATAATTAACAAACAGGTGAACATAATAAACTAATTATAGGTTAACAAGGAGGGTGGGACTAGACAATAGACGAGAGAGCACATGACACAAGTAAACACCACAAACCATGTGCTCACATAAAGCAAAACTAAAACACGCAGCCAATAAGAGAACTCATTAACCGCATGTTCATATGACAACACTAATGCCACGTGCTAAACACAACACCAACAGAGGACTGAACGTGAGACACGAGTATGTGATGAATAAAAACACTTACCGTGCACTCACACACACAACGTGCATGTTTCATCACAGCGGCAATCAAAACTGAAACCAAATAGACTGAGACACTGGGAATGAAACACCACACTGCAGACAGACAAACACGAACACCAGTACGAGAGACCTCACGCTCACGCATCAAGCGGGAACGCGCACGGCCTAAGCGCACTCACAAATGGCACTCATACAGAGACACACAATGACAGAAAAGCAGTGCCCGACCTGAGAATACTCGAGTCAAGCACAAGACAAGACATGACAGGACAGGACTAGTGTGAATGTTCAATGGAACGATGGATTTCAGAAACACCAAATCAACGAACTGTTTGTAACGATGCAACTTGTGACCTTAGTTGGCTAATGATGGTTTTCGTGAATGCACGCCTGGTTGTGAAATGATCTTAATTAAAATGTTGCCAAACATTCAACTTGCTTTGCATACTATATATTGCAGCAATAATAAGAATAGTATGTCAGTAGCTAATGCAAACATAGCCTCTTTTTCCTAGTGGTAATTCCATCTTCTCAAAAACTCCCACTCAAACTCCCACTCTTGTGAATGTGAGCACTCAGAAATGTGCACAGAAGCGCTGCACACATGGGCACCTCCGTACGAGGTGTGTGGGCATGTTTGTGCGTGTGTGTCTGTGTGAGTAAATCTGGTTACGCCAGTGCCATGCATTGTAAATCTGTTTGAGCTGATAAGACAGAGAGCTCATGAATATTAAATGGGAATGTTCCCTTAACACTCTCTGCTCTTGTTAACACGTTTACACCACATATTCTTCTCCCTCCCGCTTTCTTAAATGATAATGTCACTGTCAAACACAGAAACGCTATTATAAGCTGTCATGTTCTTACCTCCCCTCGTCACTTTTTCATTTTCCCTGTGTGGTCCTGTCCCCCTTCAATGGATTGTTTGTTTGGTCGGATGTTTCATGCCATAAACCCAGACAGTTAAAACGCTGAACGTCATTAAAATGTTTAACACGTAATAGAGATACAGATGACTCTTTTTCTAATAAGCCAGAGGGTGTTCTTTTGAGCTGCTTTCTGGCCTATTGCTCAGAGTTTTGTGAAGTGTGTTATGATGTATAATGGATAAAAGTCTCCCTTTCATTTCTGTCGCACATTTAGGAAAGTGAGAGAGACACTTCCTTCCTTTCGTCAGTTCTTCAGTTCAGCGTTCAGCCTCACTCATATCAGCCTGGCCTCTATGAAGATGCCTCCCGACGTGCTGAGGTGAGACGTTCACCATTTTGACTTTTCATTCTGCGTTTAATCATGGCTTAGCTTGTTAATTGGGTTTAGTTGGGTTTCCCAGCGTGATCTGGCTGGCACTTAGCTGGTTAGACAGCTGGTCTCCTAACCTAGCCAACTGACAAATGCCTGAAAGCTTTCAAAATAGCCACATTAGGGAGAGCAAGATCTCACAGCACTTTGTAACTTTTGATTAAGCAGCTTTGTATACATTTCTACACACTCATTTGCACATTTTTGTATGATTTGCTCATCTCCAATATTGGTTGAGTTTAGAGGTGGTGTGTGGGGGCACATTTTCTTTAAAAAGATTGTATGTTTTCGTAGGAATTTGTACAAATTTTTTTACTTTTCTAACAATTCATATACTATTTACATTTCTTGATGAGATTGAGCTGGAAAACCACATTTAGATTAAGCTGTTTAATGCTGGATGACTTGTATGGCCAAGATGACCACGGTCATGTTAAACTAGATCAAAGGTTTGGTATTGCTTTTTTTTTCTTCTTTTGTTTTTAAATACTATTGCCAATTGTAAGTTTTTAAAATGGTGTCTAAATGGTATGTAAACAAATACTTCAACTGCACAACAAAACAATAATGGAGGACATTTAAAGAATGGCCTTTTTGTTAAAGAAAATGTACATTAAACAATATATTAAAAGTTTCTAGTATTCATAAATGTGAAACATACAAGTGATCACAATTTGCAACTAATTTATATAATAAATCTAAAACGCTTCACTTTTTCCACATTTTTTATGTTACAACCTTATTTCAAAATAGATTAAATTCATTTATTTCCTCAAGATTCTATTTACAATACCCCATAATGACAATGTGAAAAAAAGATTTTTTTGAAATTGTTGCAGATTTATTAAAAATAAAGCCTGAAAAATCACATGTAAATAAGTATTCACAGCCTTTGACATGAAGGTCTAAATTGAGCTCAGGTACATTCTGTTTCCACTGACTATTCTTGAGATGTTTTAGCAGCTTAATTGGAGTTCACCTGTGGTAAATTTAGTTGATTGGATTCAGTTGATTTGGTTTTAAAAGGCATACACCTCTCTATATAAGATCGCAGGGTTGACAGTGCATGTCAAAGCACAAACCAAGCAGGAAGACAACAGGAATTGTCTGCAGACCTCAGAGACAGGATTGTCTTAATGCTTAAGGCTTGGAAAGGTTACAGAAAAAAATTCTGCTGCTCTGAAAGGTCCAATAAGCACAGTGGCCTACTTCATTCATAAGTGGAAGATATTTGGAACCACCAGGAATCTTCCTAGAGCTGACCGGCCATCTAAGCTGAGGGATTGGGGAGAAGGGCCTTAGTCAGGGAGGTGATTGATAATCCGATGGTTACTCTGTCTGAGTTCCAGCGTTCTTCTGTGGAGAGAGGAGAACAGATCCGCCACTTTTGGCGCTCATAAACAATCATAAAGCCCTCGTGCTGCAGGAATGAGGAGGTCTGCTGAAGGTGCGCAGCTGCCGTGCAGTGAGGGGTTTGCATTCATTGAAAAGTATGAATGACTAATAAATCCATATGAAACATTCCCATAAAGTCACGTCTCGCTTTCAGTTTCGAGCTTTGGCGCGTTTTGCTCTCACACTACAAACGTAAAGTCCAAGTTAACCGCGCTCAGGCCCACCTCTTCCTACCGGGCCAGGGACGACCAAGTAAACCGTGCCTGAGCCCGATTCAGTGCACTCAAACTTCTCAAACGATCCTTGAAAAGGGCCTGTGCACAGTTCAGATAGCATAGTGTGAGTAGGCCCTAAAACTGAACTCTCTGGAGTGAATGCCAGGCATTACATTTGGAGAAATCCAGGCACCGCTCATCACCAGGCTAGCTAAAGCATGGTGCTAAATCCTATTGAGCATCTCTAGAGAGATCTGGAAATGGCTGTACACCTTCGCTTCCCATCCAACCTGATAGAGCTTGACAGGTACTGCAAAGAGAAATGGGCAGAAAATTGGGAAAATTTTCAGGTGTGGCAAGCTTGTGGCATCATATTCAAAAAGACTTGAGGCTGTAATTGCTGCCAAAGGTGCATCAACAAATTATTGAGCAAAGGCTGTGAGTACTTATGTACATGTGATTTTAAATTATAATTTTTTTTTTTTTGATAAAATTGCAACAATTTCAAAAAATCTTTTTTTACATTATCATTATGGGGTATTATGTGTAGAATTTTAAGAAAATAAATCAATTTAATCAATTTTGGAATAAGGCTGTAACAAAAGAAAGTGGAAAAAGTGAAGCACAATGAATACTTTCCAATGCACTGTAACCCATCAACAGTAGTAAATAACAGTTACAGTACTAATAACATCAAAGCAGTCAATTTTCTCAGTAAGCAAACCAGCTTTAAAATGACTATATTTGTCTCGTCTGGGAAAAAAATGACATCTCTCCCTACTTATTACATTCCCTGTCAGTAGATTGTTTTAAATATGATATTAGATATTATTTTTGACTGACATTGTACCATCTAAGTCACAGTCTGCCATGCAAAATCACGTCATTTGTATTTTTTCACTGAAGTTATGATAGATAAAAAGTCTTTCTAAACATTGTTTTTCGTCTCCTTTCTGTGCCCATGTTTTCAATGCTGAAATGAGGCACTGATATCTGTGTTCTGATCCTGTTCTATAGATATTGATCACATAGATATGTCAATATGGCATTGAGTATTTGTACCTAACCCTACTTAGAACCAAAAAATGTTTAACATTCGCAAATAATTGTTATAAACTTTGCTTTTAACCACAGATAAAAGCAACTTTCACACTAAATTTAGAATTAAGTTAGATAATTAAACAGTTTAAGAGAGTGTTGACTTTTATTTTATAGACTACAACAACAACAAAGCATTGAGACATTTCTTAAACTAGTGTAAATAATGACAGATGTGAATTTTCAGTTTTGGGTGAACTGTCACTTTAAGCACAAAAATCATTAGTTATCACTGCAATGCACAAGAACACAGTTTTCTTCTCAGCATGTGGCAGCAGTGAAATAACTCTCAACATGTGGAGTCTTTTTTTTTATTATTATTTTTTTTTTAAGTCAGGCATATTTTTTCATGTCTGACTATATTTTTTCAATATAAATTAGAATAATTAATTGCATTATTTCCTGTGATAATGAAGCTGAATTTTCAGAATCATTAGTCCGTTATCAGTGTCCAAAGCAAAAGTATCCTTGGAGATTTACAGTTTCTCTGTATTTCAGAACCAATATTTCATGAAAAAAATGCAGATTTTTAGTCAATCCGTTTTTTTTACCAGTTGTATTTTCTCTAAATGACAATATTTTTTGTATCAAAAATGTGGTTTTGTCAGACCTGTTTAGAATAAAAAAAGTTTATCCTTAACATTGTACTCAAACACATAACTGAATCCAGTACATTCACTGAAACAGAATTTCCAAGTGGTGTATTATATATAGCTTGATGAATTTTGGAATGGGGCGTCACGGTGGTGCATTGGGTTGCACGATCGCCTCACAGCAAGAAGGTTGCTGATTCAAGCCTCGGCTGGGTCAGTTGACATTACTGTGTGGAGTTTGCATGTTCTCCCCGTGTTCACGTGGGTTTCCTCCGGGTGCTTTGTTTTCCCCCACAGTCCAAAGACATGCGCGATAGGTGAATTGGGTAAGCTAAATTATCCGTAGTGTATGTGAATTAGACTGTATGGATGTTTCCCAGTTATGGGTTGCAGCTGGAAGGGCATCTGCTGTGTAAAACATATACTGGATAAGTTGCTGGTTCATTCCACTGTGGTGACCCCGGATTAATATAGGGAATAAGCCGGAAAGAAAATGAATCAATGAATGAATTTTGGAATGGTAGATTAACAGGACTGAATTAATGAACGTCTCAGTTCTTTGGCGAAAGCTTACTATAAATAAATTATTGCATCTAAAAAAAATCTACTGTGTACCTGAAGGGAAAATCATTGTTATCATTGTTTTTCAGTTGACTCAGTTCAACCTTGGAATTATAAGTTTCTATCTGCGTTCTGAATAATTTTGAGAAATTGAGCTTCAAAGTTTTTGCATTCCATAGCAAACAGTATGTGTGTAACATTTGTTTTTTAAATAAAATTTAATTTGTTCATTTAGCAATTTGAGATGTGAAAAGCTCAATAGAGGAAGAAAAAAAAATCCTCTCTGGGGATTCATTTCTAGTTTTAGAGCTCTGCACCCATAACTGAGGTCAGAATCAAGACGTTACGCGGCTGCTATTTCGGGAAAGCCAGAATGTTTTCAAATGAAGCATTTCAAACAGGGTCAAACCCTCCTCCCTTCTCACAAACACAAGCCGAACGCAAGACGGGTTGTCACACCCAACTGAACACCTGATTTAAGCTCTCTTCTGTCAACAGCACCGGCCCACAGCAGAGTCGAGCTAATCTCTAAGCTCTTTCCCTTAATCCGTTAAGACCTGCGTAACGCTTTGACGGTGTCCATATAGACCTTTTCTGATTTGATTTATTATGGAGATCAGCCATGGAAGCACATAATAAAATACTAAGTCTCTTCAATGAGGCATGTAATGCTGTCAGTAATGATGACGTGTGTGTGATTGTTCGCTAGGCTGTGTTCCTTAGGTATTTGTACCCTAAAGGTTAGTATTAGTTCTGTCAAAATACATATTAGTTTTTGTATCTTATGTTAAGTACTAACAGTTCACCCAAACATTTATGTTTTGACTTTTTTTTTCCAACTTAAGAGTTTATTTTTTCTTTGAACACAAGCGAAGATATTTAGATGAATGTTGACAACCAAACAGTTTTGGTGTCCATTAATCTGTTGTTTGTTCATAATGGTAAACTAAACTGCAGCACTGCTGAGTATAATTAGTTATGAAGCAACAAGTTACTGTAAATTATTGACATTTCTTTAAAAAAAAAAGGAGAAAAGGGATTATTTTATGTTATTTAATTATAGTTACTTACTATGTACTTGCTTATACTTACAATACTTCTAATAAATTCAATAGTTAAATTGATTACTTATTTTTTATTAATTAATTCATTAAATAAATAAATAAATAAATGTATTAATTAGAATTCCGTAAGAAACAATCAATTGGGAATTCATTATGAATTATTTTATAAATAGAAGGTATTCTATTTTTAAAATAGAAGGTATAAATTCACAGAAGTGTAATTTGTTACATGTGCATGCTTGTTTATGTGGTTTATGAGGACACAAATTTGTATAATGACATGGGTATGACCAAGATATTACACTGTTGAGGTGATTTATGGGGACTTTCCTTGTGTGTTTGTAATTTAGAACTGTTTAAAATCAATGTTTTTTTCACATTCAAAATGTGCCACAAGTTTCCTGTGAGGGTTTGGTTTAGGGATAGAGGTAGAGTAAGGCCATGCAATAAGTGGTTTGTAAAGTAAAAAAAAAAAAAAAAAAAGAACACATAAAGGACATACAAAACATATAAAGTCTTATAAAGAGTGATGTATAAAATCACAGAAACCAACTTGCATGTGTGTGAGGGTTTTAACAGTTTGAGGTTATCAGTCAACAGTTTGAGGTCAGTTTTTATAATTTTTTTAAATTATTAATTTTATTTAATAATTGAAATGAAATTATTCTGTTCATCAATGCAGCATTAATTAAATGTAAATTTAGTTTGGTTGTTAAATACATATTTATTAAATATTTATTTATAACTTTATAAATTTTTGTATGTAATTTCAAATTAAATGATTAAATTAATACTATTACAATTAATAATAATACTAATATTGCTCATAATTATAAAAATAGTAATACTTAATATTAGAGTGATTTCTGAAGGATCATATGACTCTAAATACTTGTGTAGTAAAGCTGAAAATTCAGCATTAAAAATCACTGAAATAAATTGTTCAATTGAATAATAAACTACTTGTGAACAGTTATTTTATAGTGCATTAACATTTCAAAATTTTACCATTTCTATATTTTTGATTAAATAAATGCAGCCTTGGTGAGCAGGAGAAGCTTATTTTAAAACATTTAAAAATCATGCTGACCCCAAACTTTTGACCGGTAGTGTATACATTTGACTTGATTTTGAATATAATGGTTCTCTATGTTTTATTACAAAAGCAAAATCCCGTACTCATCATTACATTTTATATGAGAGGGTGGGCTGGACATCACTAGCTGTACTTAGAAAACAGCACTGGTACATTTTCATCTATAAAGCTATTTTAGGGAAACTTCCAGCTTATCTTTGTACTCATCTTTGTCTTAGCTCTGGGAATAACCTACTATGCTCTTCCAAGTGTTAGCTTTTTAATATACCTTGAGGTTTTGTACAGAGCTGGGAAATACTGCATTTTCTTATTGTACACCTTGTGCATGGAATAATAGGGTATATGCAGAGCTACTGTTTCTTCCCATAATGATAAACTTCGGGTGAATGGGTAATGTGACTTTTTATATTTTATACAGTTCCTTTTACAGCATCGATGTTGTAGTGTGATTAAAATATAATCAGTTAAATAGACTTCAGCGTTCAATTAGTTGTTGAAGCGTAAACCGAGATGAAAAGCTGTTTACTCGCATGCGCCTTTAAGGATTTGCAGACTAGCACAGAAACGCCATTGGGAATACTGGAGTAAAATAAATTGAAACACTTTAAAGACATGGCGCAGAAAAATGTAATTTAATGCAGTGTTTCTTGTACATTCTGAGACCCACTTTGTACCGTATATCATTGATTTTGAAAGAAAACAGACCTTAAACACGACGTTTTATAACAGTATCCACTTCACCAAAAGCACTTGACCCAGGTTACTGACAAATTAAAAGTCTTTCTGCATATACCCTGTTCGCAAAAAGACTTAAAACTCAATGAATGTGTGTCTTTCTGTGAATTTAAAGGCATTATAAAGAAAGTGGTATTGAAAGCATGTGTGTTAATATTTACCAGGGGACTGATGAAATGTTGTTGTTTTGTGGTGTTTTATGTATTTAAAATTGTTTTACTTTATGGCTGTTTCATTGACCAGGTCTCTCGTGTAAAAGTGATTTTAAATCTCAATGAGACTTGCTGGTTAAATAATGGACAAAAAAAAAAAAGTGTTTTTTTTATGTTTTTTGTTTATATTTATTGTTTTTATGTTATGTTTTTGTAAAATGTATGTTTCACATAAAATGCTTAACATTTTTTAAGTGTTTTTATTTTTTATACAAATAAAAGGTCCAGTTTGACTCCCATTAAAAAAAAATAAAAAAATCTGTTGTCTATGCTTTGAGATTTATATGAATTTATTAAAACAGGTACAGTAATTAAGTACTTATTGAGTAATTAGGTTACTGTTCAGACAAAGTAATTAAAAAAATTATGTAAAAACAATTTAATGCAGCTTAATCTCATTAGGAAACATAACTATTTTACGTTTTGTCAGTTTAGGGGATAATTTGTACGAATTCGTATTCGAGTTCAGTCATATAAAAATGTATGATTTTTAATAGGAGGCATGGCACCAAAGTCCGCCCCTAAACCCAACTGTCATTGGGATAAGCAAATTGTACTAAATTGTATAAATAAGATTGTACAAATTCGCTACTAAATCTAAAAGTTCAAAAATATTATTTAATCATTGTTTAATTATTATCATTAGTAGACCCACATGGAATCTGCAAATGCGCAGAAATTTCTGCTGATTTTTAGCTCATTATTGAGTCGATTTATTTACAATTGTAAATGTGTGTACATTTATATTTATTTAGTTTTTAAATTATTTTCAGGCATATTATTTACTAATATGAAAATGATCATATGATTCATTTACAATACAGTTTATGAAGTAATATTTTCAGTCTTTTTGTAGGTATATTATATGAGAAACTTGCTTTGTTTACCAATTAAGTGGATCTTATTGGATTTGCATCTTAAACATTAAATAAAAGTACACATATTAATTTTTATTTCATATATTAAGTTTTCAGTTATGACTCTCACAAAATCATTCTACATAAATCAGCCGATTTTATTTTACAAAATTCTGCACAGAAATAGAAAAAAATGTCTGCAGATTCTGGCTGGCCCCAGTCATTAGTAATTCTTTACTTTTTTTTAAAATAACTTACCCAACACTCCACAGCAGTGATAATAACAACGACACAGTGAATTCAGTGAACATAAAACACTGACAGCCAGCCAGAATCCACAGCTTTAAGGAGACATCAGAACTACAGCATGCACTTACTGTATAATCAACACAATAGAATATATATATAAAAGATTGTTTGCCACCAAACAGCACACATCTGACCATTTGTTCTCTGTCACTTCCACAGGGCTCTGTTCCTCGGGCTTTCATCCAATCCTCACATCACTGACCTGCACCTGGACATCAGCGGCTGTGAGGTAGTCTCTTATGTCCCTGTATCTGGCTTGAGCGTTTTAAATGCCTTTTCCTCTCTTTGTTGTCTAGTCTATGGTCACTCTAAAGATTTAGTCACACAGAAAACCTTTCAATGGTTTTCTTGAGAGTCCACTGTAGGTCTAGTTCTGTGCCACTTGCATTGCCTTATTTTACTTATTTGACTTCATAAAATTATTCTATGTTTCATCTGGTTTTAAGGCAATACACTACATGTAAAAAGGGTAATACTTCACCTGTTTGCTGATTACAGGGGTGGTCCACTACGAGATCATATTTTAAACTTTAGTTAATGTGTAATGTACCTGTGTGAACATAATCAACATCTCTGATTGTAATATGCTCAAATTTCCATGCAAAGGGAGGCATTGGCTTTTACAGAGTTAGCTTAGCACAGCCTACAGCAAACAAAGTTTGGGGGACCACAAAAAAAAAAACATCCGGGTTATTGAGATGCGCTTTAGGTACCATGCATTCTCCACGCATATACACCCAGTTCAGCAAAGGGGCGTGGCCAGAGGCACTAATGTTATAGCAGAAAGGCTAAAATGCCGTCCAAATGCTGCTATTTCCACAGAACTACTTCTGTTTCTGTATTTGGGCTTCCAAAGGACACAACACTAAGAGAGAAGTGCTTATAGTTTAATTTTAGTTATGTTCCAGAGAATTATAAAAAATATATATATTTATAGCTAGCATTTGACAAAGGAGAGCTTCCAGAATCTCTCCCAGATCAGTGCTGGATTCTGGTAAAAACTCCTCAGAGAAGGAGCAGCTCCAACCATTATAGAAATTGGTTAAAACTGATCTATGAATCCGCGAATTACAGCACGTTATGTTAGCTGACCAACCAGAGCTTCTTGAGGATTGGCCTTTTTCATGTTTTCATGTATTTAATTGAAGTAAGATATATGACAAGTAATTAGGTTTTTCTTCAAATGAAGCATGAGCACACATTTGCATCTTATAAACACAACCAAGCCTTAAAAATACACTCTGGACCACCCATTAACAATCATATTTTAAGAATTTATTTCTAAAAAAATGTTTTCTAAAATGTTATCTTTAAATATTAAAATCTGATATTTTTAACTAAATGTGTTCTAATTTACATACCTTTCCCGCACAGAAATCTGAACATTGAAGATTAGAGTTTTGTTTTAGGTGCTGCTGAAATGCGGATTTGAGGAAACAGCCTTTGAAATGTGGATTTTAATTGTAAACACAAAAATTGCATGCATTTGCAAATTCAAAGATTGTTTTCAGGCCTCCTTCATATGTGGGTATAAATCAGATTTAAATCATATATGTGACAATGCGACTATAGCCTGTAAGCAGGCAGATCGGATTTATTGACGCATTCCATTTTATGTCATTAAACTTGCGACATGTGGCACTTCTCCGCAGTTTAATGACGTAGAAGGAAGAGAGTGTGTAGAGGCACTGACGCAGTAAACTACAGAGGAAACATGGAGGAGGAAAGTGGTTAGTCGCCACAATTTGCTCCCACCAGACCTGAGATCCCTCTCGTACGCACAAATTCAACCCGGGCTCATTGTGGAAACGTAGCCCCGCGGACGTTTCTGCGGCTTGCGAGATACGTCCCGGGAGGTACGTATTCGAGCGGTTTTTGTTTTCGTGGATCCGCGAGAGGCCGCTGTGCGCACTTTTTTGCGTCTCGGGCGCCTCTCGAGAGCGTGCGCCGTTCGCGCCTGCGCCGTTCTCGCACGAAAAGCCGCCGGATCAGCCAACTCGGCCGCCCTCCTCTTCCTCCTCCTCCTTCCCTAAACCCGAGCGACGGTTCGCAAAAGCCGTCCAGAAAAAAAAAAAAGCAAAAGCCCTCGTCTTCGATTTCGACCGCGTTTTCAGATCCCGTCGCGTTCTCGCCCTTATTTTTCGGATTCTGTTTTTCGTCTTACCTGATTTCCGGAACCGCTGTTCCTCAGACTCGATCCCGGTCGTCGTCCCCGCGGCCGGCTCCTCCTCCTCCTCCGGGGCCTCCGCTCCGCCGACGCAACGCTGTGAGGTAAGCGGACAAACTGGTTGCATCGGGAAAGCCCTACACTCGGAGGCGAGCCGACGGCCGACGAGCGCGAAGAGGAGGGGCGGAGCGGCGCCACACCGCCCCGCAGCATTCGCTCGAAAAAAACTAAACGCAGACTTACGTACCTTCAGCCACGTAAATCGCGGTCTCCAGAAACGTCCGCGGGGATACGTTTCCAGAATGAGTTTAGGTTGCACAAATTCCTCTAAATGTTGAAGGTCACCATATATAAACCAAAGACACCAGCTGCAACAATGGCCCTTTCCCTCCTCCTCCACCTCAAAATCATTTTAAAGTTGGGCGAACTTCTCATATTTCGCAGAGCTAAAAGCAAGACTATTTTTCCATCATGGCTAGTGTGGCGCAGACGCTGGAACCCGCCTTTACGGATGCATACCGTCATAAATTGCATGGCAAGTGTAAACACATGATTTGGATATGGGTCACAATTCAAAGAATGTGTAAATGGACAGGCAAACAATCAGCTTTAGGCAACAAATTGGAATTGGGCATCAATACCTGACAGTGTAAACAGGGTCATACAGACACAAAATGACAGTGCCATAAAAGAAACGCTTAAAAATGTTTGTGAATGTGTACTTCACACTGGACAGAAGAAAACACTTAAAGAAAAGCCTGAATTTGTTTAAAAGGGTTTTTAGTTGTAGTTTCTGACTTTAAAAGCTCAACTGTGCAAATAATTTTGATTCAAAAATTATTAAGATTACATGAAGAGCTATATATAGAAGAGACCAGGGTTTGTTGTCCCAGGGGTTATTCAGTACAGTATCTGAATAACTACAGAATAAGGTTTTAATCCATTTACTGCACTTTTCCAGGATACAAGTCTCTTTTATTAATGATCTTAATCACGCTGTGACTTTTATTCCAACATATTCAACTTTTATAATTACTGTCAAGTAATAGAATAATATGTATAGCACAATTCCCACATGCTGTTAGTTTCGCATACATGAATTTGTTTAAGCTTGACATTTAGAATACCTATTATTTGTATCGAGTGGCACTAGAGTTTCTGCTTGTTTTATAGTATTTTTCATTCCCTTTTCTGTTCTCAATACTGTTAAAGACGTTTTAGCAGAGTAAGGCAACTGAAAAAGGCTTTAATATGTTAGTTTATTTAGAGCCACTGGTAACCTATTTTACATGATTTCTTTGTGAAATGGGCAAAAACCTAACTTGACTGAGGCTAGTGAGCTGAAGGTAAATAAAGCTCCTATAGGCAATTTCCTAATTTACCTAATAATATTTAAAAATAACTAACTAGAAAACATTGCTTTATTTTAACTTATACAGCTTTTTTTTTTTTACATTTTATAATGAACTTATTACAGTTAAAACAAAAACATTCTCATTTGTAACAGAATCTAGTTACATGAGTTTTTGCCTTGATTTGACCGAATATTTCTTCTGCATAGTCTTCTATTCATCAAGTGACAGTATTTACATGTTTAGAAATCATATTCATTCACAACATTTAATAAAAACATGCTTTTTTGTAGCTCGGCAATAAAACAAATCAATTAAAAAGGTTCTCTTTCAAAGTCAATCGCCTCTCCATCATTCTCACTCTTCAGATGAGATGGTGAGCCAAATCAAAGGTTACAATGGGCCAACTTTGGCCTACAGGCCCTACTTTGGGCTTCTCTGCTCTAGACATTCTGTTGACTATATAAGTAACTTTGCAACTACATGTCGAGTGCAAGTCATATAAATAATGTTAGTATAACATCTTATAACACTTTATTTCAATTGTCTCCCAACATACATTCCACTGTCAGTAAGTAACATTGTAATTTGTATTATTTTTATTTTGTATTATTTTATTTGGGACATTCTACCAGAAACGTACACTATATGTCCTTAAAATAAAAACATAAATACAGTGAATAAAAAGTATTTCATGCCAAAAGAATTCTAAAATGGACTGATATTTGATTTCTGTGGGTTGTTCTGTACAGGAATATGTCATTCATTAGTTTCTTACATTTTTTTTTCTTTAAACACTACAAATTTACAAACTCTGTCATTGTCCTTGTCCTCAGCCCAATTGTACCTACAGCTTTGTTGCGCTGGAAACCGTTATTTAGAAGAAAAAAACTTCAGAAATAGCCATTTTCAGTTGTTATCAATCACTTTAATCAATTAAAAACATGAAATTATAAATAAACTCCACAAATAAATACTATTTTACAATTGTCCCATAAGAGTCCTGTTACATTTGCACTAAATTTAACATACAATGCTTGCAATTCACATTTAAGACTAAAAGGTAATGACACCAACTGACGGAGGAGAAGCTGACATTAATCAAGGATGCGTTCTATCATTGAGTTTTATGATTTAGGCTTGTTTTATATTATTTTTTGAGGAGGACAAGCTTCACATTTTTATAAGTGTAAATGTACGTTGAGTAATGTATGTTTTTTAGTAAATGTGTAAGTAATTTAATTGTTTGCTCTAATCCCAACCCTAACAGTCGACTAAAACTGTACTAATACTTTAATGAGTATTAGGTGAAATGGTGCAAAGGTTGCAACTTAGTAAAGATAATTGTTAAAGAGCACCATAAAAATAAAGGGTAACCTTATGAGAAAAAAAATAACATCTTAAATAACTTTAAAATATTACAAAGCTGTAGATATGTCCAATTTACGCCATAAAATAGATGAGTCAGTCTAGGTGTACTGAGTTTTTGTTGAAAATGCTGTGGATGTTTTAAAATATATTTACGCAGAATGTACAGTACTTCACAGTGCATGTTCCTTCTCAGAAATTGACCTTCAAAAAAAGAAGCCTTGAGGAATATCCTAGAGTAAAAAACAGTGACAACTTGCTCAGATCTTGAAGTGTTTAAATGTATTCCAAGAGCGATTTGAAATTCTGGTCAATATAAAAATGCATTCCGTGTACATTATTTATTTGTCTATTGTAATGTTCTGGCAGAAATATACTTTTGCTTAACTCTCTATTCACGATGTGAAATCCCAAGTATAGACCCAATAATCAGATGTGCTCGATCCACTTTAGACATTCTCTTTGCCATATAATTACTTTACAACTACATCTAATCAACAGTCATTAGTATATTGGTATTATGTCTATTAACTCTTTATTTGGAAACACATTCAAGGACGGTTAAATTAGTCAATGATAAAATAACTCCTACAAAGAACAACATAGTTATTACAGTATTTTTTCATGTTCGATAATGTTAGTTAATGAAAATACAGTCATTCATTATTAGTCATTGTTAACCACATTCCCATTAACTAATGTTATTAACGTTGGATTTTAATAATGCAATAAACGTTGATCAAAATGAACTATAAACAATGAAAGCCTTGCAAGTATTGTTCAATCTTAATTGATGTTAATAAATGTTATGTAACTTTATTTTTAAGTGTGACTATTTATTTTAATTAAGAAATTTTGTAGCTTAGTACAACCTGTTCTACAAAACCTAGCCTACAGTAGTCTATAATGCTGTACAAATACTTAAATGAGAGTATTGCAGGTAGACATGGAACGATAACCAGTTTTAAGGTTTACTGCAGTTTTTAAGTTTTGAAACCGTTAAATTTTCTTTTATACTGTTCCTAATGTATTTGTATTTTTATGTGTTTTTACAACTATTACATTGAATTTGTCCATACAGACATAAAAAAAAAACAGCTTCCACATCATAAGCTACTGGTAAGTCCATGATTCAGGAAATATGTGAGAAATAAATCGATTATGAACTAACATCCAAGCATGCTATAGATCTGAACATTGCAGTGACTTACTTTATATTCAAAGAAAAGAGAGATATCCAAAGATGCCTTTTCAAGTTGTAAAGAAATCAGTGTTTTTGAAACTAATGAAGACAGCAGAAGTCCATGACTTATTTTAACTATTTAGCCTGACGTGTTTATTGTTTAAAAAAAAATACATTTTAAAATAAAATATACCATGTTCAATGGGGAAAAAGTTTTTGTTTTTTACACAGACATTTGAAATGTATATATTTTAGAACAGCAGTTGTAATATCGTGAAATCGTGATATTCTTATCCAAGGATGTCATACTCTTGTCAATCTTGTACTGACCCATACCTAATTGCAGGTAACATGTTGCAACATACAGTTGAAGTCAGAATTATTAGCCCCCCTGAATTATTAGCCCCCCTGTTTATTTTTTTCCCCGTTTTCTGTTTAACAGAGAGCAGATTTTTTAAACACATTTCTAAACATAATAGTTTTAATAACTCATTTCTAATAACTGATTTATTTTATCTTTGCCATGATGACAGTACATAATATTTGACTAGATATTTTCCTAGACACTTCTATACAGCTTAAAGTGACATTTAAAGGCTTAACTAGGTTAATTAGGTTAACTAGGCAGGTTAGGGTATTTAGGCAAGTTATTGTATAATGATGGTTTGTTCTGTAGACTATCAAAAAAAAAAAAAAAAAAAAAAATATATATATATATATATATATATATATATATATATATATATATATATATATATATATATATATATATATATATATATATATATATATATATATATATACATATATATGCCTAAAGGGGTTATTAATTTTGTCCTTAAAATGGTGTTTAAAAAATTTAAAACTGCTTTTATTCTAGCTGAAATAAAACAAATAAGACTTTCCCCATAAGAAAAAACATTATCAGACACGTTGTGAAAATTTTCTTGCTCTGTTAAACATCATTTAGGAAATGTTAAAAAAAGAGAAAACAATTCAAAGGGTGGTTAATAATTCTGACTTTAACTTTAACTTTAGTTAACTGTAAAGTAAACTAAAGTGTAACCTTTTGAGGTTTTAGTATTAACATACTAAAAACCTCTACTAAAATGTAGGGAATTAGCTCTAAGTGAATTGTAGATTAATTTAAACAGGGTTTCAAAAGAATTGACTCTTTAAATCAGAACAAACGAATTGTCCAGAGATCTTTTGAATGGACAGTTGACATCAATTACGGCTATCGCTATCAAAAATAACAACCCATTTTATGTTTAAGCAGGATAACAAGATCGAAGTTTAAGACATTAGATTCATACATATGCACAGGCACTTTTCTTTATACAAAATAAATATTTATTGACTGATTAACAGAAACTAACACCTAACACAAACACACATTCATACAGTTGTAGAGAAGAGTAAAGGAAGAAAATTAGGAGTTTAAGAGTGTGTAATGATGGAAAAACCTGATTTTGTAAGACCAATTTCATTTAGTTTACACCATTTCAGCGGTAGTCTGGAAGTGTTACTTCCTATTCTTTTTGTGATGTGAAGAACTCTTTGTTTAGCACATAGTTTACTGTTAGTCAGTTCTTTGTCCTTGCGAGGCTTGGAGTGGGATGGAGTTGGTCGTTGTTTTAAGTTTTGAAGTGGCAAAAGGGCTAGTCATGTTGATTACTGGTTTTGTTGTCAACTAAACTTAACTAGACTCTTGACATAAAGGAAAGAAAGGTATCGGAGATGGGAATGTCTGAGCTGTGCGATTAACCCATTTTGACTGGGTCCCCACCTACTATCTGGAGTCCTCTGGGGTTCTCCTGGATTCTAGTTCTGGGTTTACACTGATATGGGTTCTAGTCTGAGCGGTGGCCTTAGGCACAAGCTTTTATAAAGGTGGTTTTGTACCGGTAGCCTAGTTGACCAATGAGAAGTTAACTCCCCCAAGGCACGTTTTATAGTCTTTGTTCCATAACGTAGTAATTTGCATAGGCAAATCGTTTAGTACACCAAATTAGTTTTGCAGGGACATCAAACATAAACCATCTATGATCTTGTTTAGCTCTGGTAGTACTTAACATTTATTGCAGGAGTATTTAAACCATAATATTAATAAATGAGCAAGAGACTTTTTGCAAAACACCTGATTACACATAAAGAAAATAAAAGTTTACATTAAAAGCATCAGTCCTAAGCAAGGAGCTTATAGAAGTTCTCTGTGTGTCCATGTGTCCATTACACACTGACTATCCCGTCGTTTTCTGGGTAGCTTGGTGGTGTATTATTTGTTTAATAAAAGCAAACAATTATGTGTCTGATCAGCCATATTCGTTAAAAATATATATGTGAAACTGGATTTGTCCAGTATGCGCTTTCCAATATGTAAAAAGTGAAAGTGGATGTGGAAACAGCAAACTCATTTTACCCACAAAGAAATAACTGAAGCAAATTCTCAAACATCAAAAATCAAAAAGACATAAGCAAGAGGTAATGCATTGACAATTAGCTTGGCATTGACAGTGGTCAACATGTGACTGAAACAATTGCATCTTTTTACTTCAGTCAATTGCTTGTCACTTTCCTTGCTTGATTTAGATTTTTGATGTTTGAGAGTGCGGCTTTTTAATTATTTATTTTTGGTAACACTTTAGTTTAGGTCACATTATTAACTAATTGGCACTTATTACCTGCCAATTATTGAGTTATTATTAACTGTTCATAGGTAGTTATAAAAGATGATCTTATTATGCATCCCTAAGCCTACCAAATACCTAAACCCAACGTCTACCTTACTAACTATTAATAAACAGCTAATTAATAGATTATTGAGCTAGCAGTGTTAGTTAATGGTTTATTAATACCATGAATTGTGACCTAAACTAAAGTGTGACCAGTTTTTGGTTGACGCAGATGAGTTTTGAAGGCACTGTAAGTCTTTGGTTGTTTTTTCATCCATTATAAATGTACAACACTTTGTTACTTAAAAAAATAAATAACAAAAACCTTGACGAATATCATGTAGTAAGAAAAATACAACTTGCTCTTGTCTTGAAATATCAAAATCAGCCTCAAACAGTGACATGATTTTCTGTTATATCAAAAAATGAATTACATAAATTTATTTGCCAGACGTGACTGTTTATTAAGTTGTACTTTATCAATATGTAAGTTGAGTCTTGGGAATCAAACCTATGACCTTGGTGTTGGCAGGAGCATGCTCTTTCAGATAAGCTATTGGAAAATATATGAGTGCGTGCTTGTATAAATTATACATGTTATAGGTTTGAGTGTTGGCTCTTTCTATCCACCCTCTCTGCGCATCTCTTTTTCATTCTCTCCGTTTGTCTGCCTCTCAGCTCAGGTCTGCTGGAGCAGGGATAATACAGGACCTTTTCCCCAGAGTCTCCTGCATCAGCACACTGGACATCTCAGACAACGGTGAGACATCTAACTGCATAAATGAAAGGAGGCTTTTGTCTGCTCTCCACCGACCTTCAGCCCGTCTCTTTCCCCTCTGTTGCATTTGCTTTATTCCCCGTTGACTCTGCCTGTACATCTCTGTGTTGGTTTCAGGGCTGGATGGGGATCTGCTGTGTGTCATTCCTGCCTTCTCCAGACACCCGTCCCTCAAACACCTGCTCCTGGGCAAGAACTTTAACATCAAGGGCAGGTACTTGTTCCAAGACTGAAAAGATACACATCAGAAGATAAAGATATATGCATAATTATTTGTTTGGCAGATGCATGCCTTCAGGATAACTTACAAATAGGCATTTATACTGCCTGAAGGAGCTTCCAGATAAGCGCATTGCTCAAAGGTTCAGTATGCTGTGGCAGGCTGTCGATGTGTAAAAACCTACAGAATATAGATATGAATAAAACTTTAATGATTGGCTTATGTAAATGCTGCTGAAGTGCAAGAGGAATAACTAATTTTAAATTACACTTAAGTTTTAATTTTCTGACACAAGTTAATAAAAATGGGATAAAAGAAACATTTTAAAGTGTAATTTGGCATCCCCCCACCTCCACTAGACTGAAAAAAACAACACAGGCTCATTGGAAACATGTGCTTCAGCCTACTTTTTTGGGGCAAATGCAAAAACATACTTCAAAATATGTTTGATTGCAGTTTCTAGGTTAAATTAATGTTGTGGAGCAGTATGACATCAACAACTTTTGCTCCTTTCACACTAATTAAATTAACAGGAACATATTATTGACCTATAAAGGACTATTTTTTGTGCACAAAAGCAAGTAAATACCGTACAATTTAACAGTGTTCATGTTTTGTTATCAAATATTTTAGCCTCACCTATATATCTCTGTATGGACAACTTTTACAGCATGGTCAGTTTGCTCAGTAGCTCACATTGTACAGTGTTGCACTTGTGATGCAAAGCAATCCAGTGAAATTCCAGTAAAGCACAGTTTCACAAAAGAAATAAATGTAATGCAAAATCAAGGTAAAACTAAGTGGTTGCAGTGTAGTCTTCTTTTACATTTGCTTTTGAAAACACTATTGATTGGGTTTAGGGAAAGGTTAAGATCAGTAGTATGCTCGGTGATCTGTATGGTAAGCCACCTGCATTTCTGTACAAGAAATAAATGTATTTTCACCTTTTTTTCAAGCACTTTTACAATCTACAATGTATCTGAAAGGTATAACAAAATGTACCCTAAGTATCTTATATTTGCAAAAATGTAGACAGAGCCCTCTAGTGGATTTGTCACTTGAAACGTGCAACAAAATGTAACTCATTTTCCATTTTGCAAACAATGTAGGCTGATGCATGTATTTTGAATAAGCCAGGGTTGGAAAAAACACTTAATGAAAAGGCCAAAATGAAAGATACGTGAACAAAAAACTCCCCTTAATAGTTAATTGGTACAAAAATCAGCACTATGAATTAGATTATTAATAACATTACATGTAAAAATGTACACTCACCAGCCTCTTTGTTTGGTACACCTTACTAATACTAGGTTGGATCCACTTTTGCCTTCAGAACTGCCTTCATCCTTTGTTGCATAGATTTAACAAGGCACTAGAAATATTCCTTAGAAATTTAGTTCCATATTGGCATGATAGCATCACGGAGTTGCCGCAGGCACGATGGATCCATACTTTCATGTTGTTGAGAACAAATTCTGACCCTACCATTCGAATGTTGCAGCAGAAATCAAGACTCATCACACCAGGCAACGTTTTTCCAATCTTCTGTTGTCCAATTTTGGTGAGCCTGTGCGAATTGTAGCCTCAGTTTCCTGTTCTTAGCTGACAGGTTTGGTCTTTTGTTGCTGTAGCCCCTCCGCCTCAAGGTTGAATGTGTGCATTCAGATATGCTCTTTTTTATACCTTGGTTGTATTGAGTTATTATTTGAGTTTCAGTTGCCTTTCTATCAGCTCAAACCGGTATGGCCATTTTCTGACTTCTGGGATCAACAAGGCATTTTCACCCACAGAACTGCCACCCACAGGATATTTTCTCTTTTTGGGACCATTCTCTGTAAACTCTAGAGATGGTTGTGTGTAAAAATCCCAGTAGATCAGCAGTTTCTGAAATACTCAGACCAGCCCATCTGGAACCAACAACTAGGCCATGTTCAAAGTCACTTAAATCACCTTTCTTCCCCATTCTGATGCTCGAACAGCAACTAAATGCATTGAGTTGCTGCCATGTGATTGGCTGATTGGAAATGTGCGTTAAAAAGCAGTTGGACAGGTGTACTTAATAAAGTGGCTGGTGAGTGTAAATAGAGGAGACCAATGCTTCCCGTCTAAGGGGGCATGCAGTACGCTATCTAGGTAACTACAAGGTATTGGTATATTTACCATGTTTTGTAGGATTCAAGTCTCTTTTTTTAATGATCTGAATCTGAATGGTGTGACTTATATTGTAAAGTAATTTTTATAATTAATGTTAAGTAAACCAAATATATGCATTCCACAATCACACACACACGCTAATTTAACTTGAAATGAAATTGACATTACGAAAAAATATTGTTTATACTGAATGTATAATTTGTCTATTTATTCTTGTTTCTAGGCCGAGAGGGAGGGAAACTTAGAGATATATGTATACATTGGTAGAAGTATGCGTACAAAGTAACATACAAACAGGCAGTTTTACTGACTGAAGCAGCATAAAGCAGTGCTTTACTCAAAGGTTCAGTATAGCTGAAGCTCTATAGCATCCGTGGGATTCTGTCTATTACCAAAAAAAAACTAAAAATGTGTTTACCGCTGTGTACCTACAATGAAAGCCTGGCAGGCAAGTGGGAAATGTGAAACTCATATTTTTGTCAAATGATTCCTACAGTAAGAAATGTTATTTGAGCTTTCTAAATGGTCTAAATTGTCATTTTGAAAAGGGACAAGAGTTTTCTCAGTGGGTGGAAATAGATTTTTAACTGTATAAACCTTTCAAGACAGTCCTGCAATGAACTCAGAGGTTATTAATCGAGGGCTTGTGTTGCTGTTGAGCACCATCAGTCAGCATAATTACAACATCATTTTAGATAGATCATATTTAATAGACAAATTCCAGGTGAAGAACGACACGCTCCATAATCTTGAGTAGAAATCTGAGAAATGCAGCTAATAAATCAAGAAAAAAAAGAGTCCAAAGCCGCCCACTACCATGAAACATTGCATAGCCTGTATGATGAGTATACACTTTCAAGGTTTTTGTGCATATACGTATATTGTTTTATTTTATATACAGTACATATAATTGTTAAGGTATGCAGTTAATGCTTTAATGTAAACCTTATATCTTTGGGGTGTCACCCACTTCCCTCTTCCTTGTTCATTTGTTTTTGTTTTTTTTTTACTTTCCTAGTATTATCTATTTATTATAAAACATTAAAACAAGGAAAAAGACAATTAAATGATGTGAGTTTTTCCAATTTGTTTTGTGAAAAGTGTACTGAACTGACATAATTTAGCAAGTTTATATTTTTTTCTGCATAACAATAATTTAAAGCCAACTTTCACCTTTATAGACTGTTTCAATATGGCGAAATCATTGTTCCATGAACAGTTTCTGCTTGTCCTCAAAGTATTTTTGAGCTATAACAGGATGTGAGTCCTTCATAATTATTGTAAACACAGCTGTCATTAAAAGATCAATATGTAGAGCTTTCTGGATTCTTAGAAGCTATGGAATTTAAAAATCTAAAACAGGAATTACATTAAGACCACTCTTATTGTTTACATCACTCAAAAGGGTCTATAGAAGCATTTTCTGATATATAATAATATAATAGGGTTGACACTATGGCTCAGTGGTTAGCACTGCCGCCCCACAGCAGGAAGATCGCTGGTTCGAGTCCCAGCTGGGTCAGTTGGAATTTCTAGGTGGAGTTTGCATATTCTCCACATGTTCTTGTGGGCTTCCTCTGAGTGTTCTGGTTTACCCAAAGTCCAAAGACATGTGCTATAGGTAAATTGAATAAACTAATTTGGCTGTAGTGTATGTGTGTGCCTGCATGTGAGAGTGTATGGGTGTTTGCCAGTTCTGGGTTGTAACTTGAAGGGCATCCACTGCGTAAAACATTTGCTGCATAAGTTGGCAGTTCATTCCGCTATGGCGACCCCTGATGAATAAAGGTACTAAACCAAAGAAAAATGAATAATGATGTAATGATGTTTCACATAATTACCATAGGCATAACACAGAATATCATCAGCAAATACTGAAATTGCTTTTCTGCAGAGCAATTATATGTGCAATCAGATATGAGTGTCACTGCCACTTAATGTTGGATCTGGCAAATAGGCTGTCATGGATTGAAATATTGATTTTAAAATATTAGAATAGTTTGATGACAGAGAATTTTTTTATTTTATTTTTTTATTTTTGTGATAAAATGACTGATATTGTGGGGGTAATTACCAGAATTTTGTGATTAAAACACACACACACACACACACACACACACACACACACACACACACACACACACACACACACACACACACACACACACACACACACACACACACATGTAACCGTGTTGTTTGTAGATTACACACTTTTCATCAACATTATCTTATTTGCTTGTTTGCAGCATAATTTGCCAGCCCAGGCTCATCAGAATTACATGCCTCAGCCTATATTTCTGAAAAATATGTTACATTGGGTACATTTTGTTGCACGTTTCTACTAGAGGTTCATGGTCTACATTTTTGCAAATTTGAATTATATTACCTAGAGCAGTGGTTCCCAAACTTTTCAGCCCTCAACCCCCAAAATAACAATGCCAGTGAGTCAGTGACTCATGACCTCCAATATTCTTTGAGGTGGTTATAGCCTTGCACACATACCAAAAGGCCCAATTCTATTCATTGTTTAATTTTGAAGAACACCACTTAAAGACCTCTATGTTCAGGTGTGACCTGTGTTTATTTTTAGTGTATGTGAGTACCGTAAAGGCGTGAGAAAATTTAACCTGATGCCATGAAATCAATGTGCTGCATCTGACGCTATTACTGTGTCTTTAACGTAATCACCCTAGGGGTTGCAAAAAAATCGAAAGGCTAATGGCTTTTTATTTGCATGTTGTTGTTTTTTTAATGTTTATTATTAGCATGTTAACAATGTTACTATTAACTACTATTTTGTTTTTAGTAGGTTTTGAATAAAATATGTACATTATGATAGTTCAATATAATGAATTAGATTTTTGGAAATTGCCAAGAGATAATTATTATGAAATAAATGTATACACTCTTCTTTTAATCAAAATGAAGGCACACAACGTTTTATTTAACTTTTTTTCAACATTCAACAGATCGCTTTAAACAACTCATTCACCTTGTTCAGTTTTAATTTTCGAACACCTAATCATTCTGCCTGCCTCCCTGTCAGGCTGCAATTGTAAATGCATTACTGCAAGTGTCGTGTGTTTGTTTTCACAGACTGAGGGATTAATCGAAATGATGTTTTGTGATTATTAACAGCATGACATACAGTAGATGTTGATAGAGCTTACGCACAGTCCACAGATTAACAGATACAACAGATATGCACTCTGAGACAGGCAGATGAGGTAAGCAGATTAGAAAAGGTTGTGAAACCATCTGCAATCACACACCGAATGTAGTAGAAGGCTCTCAGGGAGGCAGAGGAGGTTTAGGGGGAGGAGTGTGAAGTGTCATTAATCTTGGAGTTGATTGAGTTTATAGATGTGTGTGTATATAGGCCAAAGTATATTTACATTTTTTACCATACTGTAGTAATTTTAAGCCACAGTCGAACACATAGCCTTTCAAAATGTACTTTATTTCTTGTTGTCTACTAACACAGACCCTCAATGCCTACTAAAAAGTGTCATCCTTGTCCATTTTATTTTGTTTTTTTGTCTCTTAAAAATCCTTACGAATGTACTACACTTATTAAAAATTGTTTTGGATATAATTTGGTCCACAAAAATGCTTCTACACTAGCATCTGCTAGGTTTGTCGTCTTCAGTCAGTGTTTTTTTTTCTTTCTTATTTTTAACTGTGAAAATGGTTCAATTTTGACACCAATTAAAAGTATAGTTCACCATAAAGATAAAAATACTGTCATCATTTACTCATCCTCCACTTGTTCCGAAACTGTCTAAGTTTCATTCTTTTGATGAACACAAAACAAGATATACTTGTTGGAAAAAAAAAACACCCATTGACTCCAGTAGATTCTTGTTGTTGTTGTTTTTCTAATTTTGTCAGTAGCTATATTTCCATCCAAAAATGCGAATGAACTTTATGCACAAAACTGGATTATTGCATAAAAGAAGTGCGAATAAAGTCAAAGTGAACAAAATTGTCACTTCCTGATTAACTGGCGCAAAATATCAACAATAAAAACTAAATTTGCAGCAGTAGGAGAAGCTGCATCAATATTTTCTTCATCTAATAATTGACTGCGCCTCAGAAGGCAATACTGAAACGCAGTGAACGCAGGGTGGCGTTTGAAGGTGTCAGACACGGAGCAGAGATGTTCTTGATTCTGGAGGTCATTAATAATATAATAACACTAATACTTAAACGGTAAGGCGTTTTAGAATGACCAAAACAACATTTCAGATGTTATATAATGTACTCAGCCCGCTTTATCCATTCACACACATTTTTACCATCACATGATCTCTTATAACAAAATCACATTACTTTTTTTAATGCGCATGCTGGAGTTTGTGCGGTAAAAGTGTTTCCATCGTAGTTTGTGCGCATCTTTTCGTATAGAATAAAAAGTTTATCCTACTCAGTTTTGCGCAGAAGTTTTTTATGCGCATTTTCAATATTTATTTGTGTCTCAGCGTTTCTATCAAACTTTTTTTATGCGCATATCCAAAATGCGCATAAAAACAGGTGGATGGAAACATAGCTTATGGTTGCCTTTTCTTGAAAATCTTCAGAATATGTTGTTTTGAGTTGAAGAGCATAGAAAGAAATTTGTACACTGTAAAAAAAAATTGACAAAAAGTAAAGACAACAAATATGTTTATGTTGCTTTAACTTATTTTGAGAAGTTAATCAGGTTTCAACATTTTTTTAAGTTATACAAGTTTAACTTAATGTGTTTAGTCAGTTTGAATAATGATCGTTGAGATGACTAGAGAAGTTCATTTGATTTAACCAAGCGGCAACCTTCCGCTCTTGGTTGTGAAGCAAATATGGAAGTAACTGAAACTGCAATTTATCGAAATTCTGCTGGTTCTGGCTCCATAATAGAACAGGTTTCTATTTACCCCACTGTTAAAACGGCTTTACAGCAGAAAAAAAAGATATTTAGCCATCTCTATAAATGTATTTGCATTTGTATTTTTCTTTAGAACTGTAATGCACTCCAGAATCTGACAGATTGATTAGCTGTAGAACAGTCACCTGAAACACTGTCATTCAGTGTTATGCCTGGATTTCATAAATAGCCCTACATTAACTAACACAGAATATATTTGAAGTGTTTGGAAGTAATTTGCTAATGTTTAGTGGCTCAATGTATTACAGCAGTGTTTTTAAAAGTCTAAACACTTTATTCAATTCAATTCAATTTAATTCAGCTTTATTTGTATAGCGCTTTTACAATGTAGATTGTGTCAAAGCAGCTTCACATATTGGTCATAGCAACTGGAACAGTGTTGTTCAGTTTTCAGTGTTGAAGTTCAGTACAGTTCAGTTTAGCTCAGTTCAGTGTGATGTAATCAATACTGATAGTTCAAATACTGAAGAGCAAATTCATCGATGTGTAGCTCTACCAATCCTGAACCATGCGAGCCAGTGGCGACAGCGGAGAGGGAACAAAAACTTCACCTGATGGGAGTGAAGAAAAAAAACCTTGAGAGAACCAGACTCAGTTGGGCACGACCATTTTAATTTCTCCGCTGGCCAAAAGTCTTGTGCAGAGCTTCAGTCACCACGGTGGAGGCTGGAAGATGGTCTCAGCGAAGACTCGTCTGTCCCTGGAGCGTCGCTGGAATCAGACTCATGTTCTCCACTCCCCACGACCATCAGCGCAGCAGCAGCTCAGGATATGGCCTGGTCCCGGATATGGAAACCTTGGGATCATCTCGTCGCTGGTCTTGGATCCAATTAGTGACTCCACATAATCTGAGGACCTCGGGATGAGTATCCCCAGGTTAAAATAGAGAATAAAGATAATAATTAGCATAGCTGCTGTTCATAGTGTATATAAGCAAGATGCAGAAGCCTGTGTGGAACCCGCTAGGTGATGCATTGAGTGTATGCTTTACTAAACAGATAGGTCTTTAATCTAGTTTTGAACTGGGAGAGTGTGTCTGAGCCTCGGACGTTATCAGGAAGGCTATTCCAGAGTGTAGGAGCCATGAAAGAGAAGGCTCGACCTCCTTTACTTGATTTTGCTATTCTAGGTACTACCAGAAGCCCTGAGTTTTGAGATCTTAAAGAGCGAGTTGGATTGTAGCGAGACAGAAGGTTGGTTAGATAAACAGGAACTAGATTATTTAGAGCTTTATAGGTGAGAAGTAATATTTTAAATTCAATACGAAACTTAACAGGCACCCAGTGTAAGGAGGATAAAATTGGGGTTTTATTGATATAGTGTACAACCAAGCACATGTGGTCAGAACACAAACGAGTTGCAGGGAATGAAGTATTAAGCGTTTCTCCAAAAAAAAAAAAAACCTGTCTAAGCAAAATGCTAGCAGGCATCTGTAGCTCCGCCCCTGCTCCTTTTTTGGTATCCCCTGGTCGTTGCGATGACGTGTACAAAATTAGCGTAAATTGAACACGCTTACTTGTAGCTTCTTTTGTGTTCTTCAGAAACCAATGGGTGATGTCACCGATACTACGTCGATATTTTTTACAGTCTATGGAAAGTTTTAACTAAAAGTTTTAAGGCAGCAATAATTCTTTTACAATGTAAATGTCCGCTTGAGTATGAAAAAAATGAGAAAATTTTAATATTTTGGTGAACTGACACTTTAGGTAGTGCATAAATAATTCAAAACGCATGTGCAAGATGTACACCTCCAACCTTGAACCGACAAAAACAAACCAAAACAATTACATCCTAACAGCAAAGAACACAAAATTTATTAACAAATAAAGTTATGTGTATTAAAAGGAAATTGCACAGGGTAAAAGAATTGAACACATGAAGAAAGAGAGATGTGAAACGGCTGTCAAAGCCCAGACAGCAGTTGAAATCTCTCAGTAGTTCTTCAGCAACCCTCTGCTCTTCGTCACTGTAAATTAATATCAGCTGCTTCAGTCCAACATCTACATTAGCAGGATGATGAAGATGAAAACAGGATGGACATTTTCAGCAGGAAATCTATTTTTAGTCACCTGCAGAAAGAAAGGTGGATGCAGATTAAAAACTGAGTAATACTTTAGACTCAAACCCTGTTATTTTTTCTGTTTGCAGGGTTTTAGATGAAGTCCTGCAGAAACTGGTGCATCTTGTCCAGGAGGAAGAGTGTGTAAGTGTTTCACAGGCACACACACATGGACATAACGCTTCCTATTTCCTGTACTCACATTACACCCTTTCTGTGTTCAAACACACACACGCATAGAGTACAAAGGCTTTCAACAGTCTGCTGTGTGTATTACAGCACTAGTGATTCATCCATCCTTCCTTCACTCTCTCTCTCTCTCTCTCCTTCTTTCTTTCTAATCTCTCTCCTTCAGGGCACGTAGTCCTCTCACTGCAGATATCGCCTTGCTTGATCAATTATTAAGCACTGTTTTTACAGATCACAGACATTGCAAACTCACTCTTACACACATACACACACACGCTCTCTGGTTTTCTGGCAGGCCCTGCAGAGTTTGTCTCTGGCCGACTCCAGGCTGCGTTCGAGGGGCACGGTGCTGGTAAACGCTCTAGGCAGCAATGCCTGTCTGAAAAAGGTGGATCTGAGTGGGAACGGACTTGATGACACAGGAGCGAGGATGCTCAGTAAAGCCCTTCAGATCAACACTACTCTCAGGTACTGTTGCGAAGGAAGAACAGGGCAACAGGAGTACATATTGTACAGAGATTGTTTGGGATACTGGTACTGTAGGTCCATGCAGCATCCCAGCTGTGCTAAAAGAAACATCATAGTGCTGACAAAACACTTGTTGACCTGTGAAGCCGACCATTCCACCATGTCATAGAGTTTTCTAGTCATGTTATTTTCCTTGAAAAGCTTTGCAATTTTCTGCTAAATTCAATTTAGTGTAATTTACGACACTGGAAATATGCAGCCACCCTATTTTTTTAAATGAAAGCTTTAGGTAATTTACCAATGGATCAGTTAAAAAAAAATTGTAATAAACATGTCCATTGACTTTTCAGTCATAAATATGATTTTATAAATTGGTGTTTTTATAACCTTTCAGTCTATTAAACAATATGAACTGATTTGTTTATTTATTTATTTGTTTAAACAATAAATAACTTTTTTTTTTAAAGTTGTTTGAATTAGTCATGTTTCTTTAAAAAGAAACATTTATTTATTTATTGCATTCACATATATTTATTTAAGGAGCCCCTATTATGGGTTTTTAAAAATGACCTTCCATACAGTGTACAACAGCAAGTGAATGAAAACATACAGCTGATTTTTAATCTGAAAGAGCACCTTCAGTGCTTCCCACAGGTTTGAAATATACTTGCTGTGGTAGCCAGATTGAAACGCACCTTTTACTCATGGCACATGGGTATCTATATACAACAATTATTAATATTTTTAATTTATTAAACACTTTGTTTCAGTGGGTGGAAGATTTATTTTTTAAAGACTGTTGAAAAAAAATCCAGTATTGGATTTACTTTTATTCTATCCAGAAGCCATGTGCACCCACTGACAGGTAAAATCAGCTGCTGACATTTTGTACAGTATTGCCAAAGCATGTATGTATAAGCAGATATGTATAAATGTATAAAATTTGTAATATATCATAACATTAAAAAAAATAATAATTATATATATATATATATATATATATATATATATATATATATATATATATATATATATTTATATATATATATATATATATATATATACAGTAAATGGGAAATCGGTAATAAAGGAATGAAAACATCTATGGAACAAAAGTCTCTAAAAAGTTATTATAAGATTAAAAAGTGTTGATTATTTAAATAAGGCAAATGAGTTAATTAACCATTTATAATGGTGTACATATATTTTGTAGAAAGTTTAGATGTAATTTTGTCCTCTCTGAGTAAATAGAAAAGTCTATCTGAGATGTTTAGATCAAAGAATTAATTATATAATGTTTCTCTCACTCCTGCGGCTGTGCACGCGCTGTCAGCCGTGAAGCCAAGTGAAAGTAAATCACGCTTAAAATAAAAATGACGACGGAGTAGAAAGCGATACCAAAAGCCAAATCCTGGATTTTTAAGGAGATTAAGATACCCCAGATGGACGTCTCAAATAGGGCGAGAGGAGATTTTCCATTAGTTAATTGATTGCGGATGGTTTCCTGTTCGCGGATACAAAAAAGTGTAAAAGGATGATACTAATAAAAAAATAAAAATGTCACTAAATATACTTGGGCGGCTGTTAATATACCGGGACGGTCCGCCTATGTGAAGTCTATGTGTCAGAAGCACTGACCTTGTTTAAAAATCTTTTTTTTTCTAGTTGACTTATTTAAAGTCAACTTATTTTTAGTTGAGTCATTTAAATGATTCCTCAATTTTGCCAATTTGTATTGGTGTCGACATGAAACAAAACCAAATATGTGCTGGATCCGGTAAAACTTGAACACGCCTTTCCCCTGTGCCACTGTTTGGATTAATACTGAATGTGTGTCATTGCTTGTACTTAAGGTTAAGAATACATCAATATGTTTGTGTTTACTGCATTGCTTTAATGCACTCCTACATTGGGCTTACATTATATACTCTGCGCTTTGACTACTTGAACAATGCTAATAGGCCATGGTGGGCGTTTTTCTCAGTCTCGCGCTGAACTCAACCAATCAACTCTACCAATCAGTGCAGATTAGCATCACGCTAAGGAGGGGTTTGGGAACAAATTAATCGCTGAACAAATCATAAGGTAGTTGTTGGGATAATTATGTTAAAATAAATGCATATTATAAGACAATGAAAGTGTTTTTACCTTGCATGCATTCATTCATATCAGCCTGTTGACAAAAATATTACCTTTTTAATGCATAATAGGGGCTCTGTAATAATTATGAGATAATATAATTAATTATGAATTTCTGTGATTGTTGTATGTCTTCAGTTGTTTATTGATTTATTATTTTTACATCATTCATTCATGCAATGTCCAAATGTCAACATTTGATTTATAGGATAAAACTGAACTGAATTCAGAATTTCAAAGCAGAAACTAGATAAGGTTGACAATTATCCTCATTCTTTCTTATGTTTGCCATATTAAAATTCCAAATCCAACAATTTTGTTTTCATTTAAACCTGTGCAGAAAAGCATGCAGGTTTCATTTGTGAGTACTTATTTACAATACCTGGTTGATAATAGCTGAATAAGTCATGATTGTCATGTTGTTGTTTTTGCAGAAGTGTGACATGGGATCGAAATAACACAAGTGCTACGGGTTTCCAAGATGTGGCTCGAGCCCTGGAACAGTATGACACACACACTCACATTCATTTCATACACACATACACACTCCTCATTGCCTCATCCGTATGAGCACTGACTCACTCAACCCTCTGCAAACTTACTAACAGCATGCTGCTACTGGATAAAATAGGATCTTCAGTCCATGCCTACGCGAATCTGTTTTTGATTGCATAGTCTTTCATCACCTCTCCGACCTGCCTGTGATGCTCAATTAAAGTATTGTTCTAGAAACACCTCTTTCTTCCCTGGAGATTTACACCTCTATTATTTAATGTAGAAAGTTTTTATTTTGCATTGAGAGGCCTGTAATGAGTTCTTAGTACAGACTGCTTTGGAAACTGTTGAAAGAAACACAGTGCTCTCTTAAAAAAAAATAACGCAAAGGCTTCTTTCTTGAGACACAAATAAACTGTTTTCTATTATTCATTGCAATGTTTTGGGAAAACTTTAATGTTTCTTGATTCTCTCCTCAGTAACTTCACCCTGCAGTACATGCCTATCCCGCTCAGTGATGTCACACAGGCGTACCGCAGCTCCCCTGACAGGACAGAACAGGCACTGACCAAGGTGAGAATATTGCTTTTGAAAAAGGGGGATAGGAAGATTTATTCAATATTTAGGCAGAGGTGGGTAGAGTATCCAAAATCTTTACTCAAGTAAAAGTACAACTACTTGCGGAAATCTTTAAAAGTAAAATAAAAGTAAAAATAAAAGTAACAATTTCAAAAGTTACTCGAATAACAGTGAAAAAGTACCTGATAAAAAAAAATGACTCAATAGTTACTAGTTACTTTTCATTTTATATACAAATATATATATATATACACACACACAAACACACACACACACACACACACACACACACACACATTTTCATAGTATTTACTATATTTTTTCTGAAGATCTTACTTGTTTTATATCAGCTAAAATAAAAACAGTTCTTAACGTTTTTAAAACTATTTTAAGGTCAAAAGTATTAGTCGCCTTTAGCAATATTTCTTTTTATTGTCTAAGAACAAACCATCATTAATTAACATAACTTCAGAAATCGTCACCTTAAAATTATATCTGCATTATAAATTATTTTGAGATTTTTAGCTTCAAAGTTTTTGCATTCCATAAAGCAAACAGTATATGTGTAACATTTGTTTTTTAAATAAAAAGTCTTAAAATGTAAACAACTTATGAAAAAACATCCCATAATGTAGGTTGTCATTTAATAAGAATATGTCAATAACTCAATATCTAAGGTGAAGAAATATCTAGTATCTTGAAAAATATTATAAATAAAAAATAAAAATAAAATATTAAAATAATATTAAAATAAAAAATATTATGTACTGTCATCATGTCAAAGATAAAATAAATCAGTTATTAGAAATGAGAAATTAAAACTATAAAAATGTGTTGATAATATATTTCTGTTAAAGCAATTGTATGTTAAAAATAATGTCTAAATTTTATATTTTAATGGTTAAATGACTAATATGTGCAGGGCTAATCAGTAATTCCATTAAACAGTAGTTTCTTTAGTTATCCCATAGTTACTATTAATAAGGTCTAAAAATATGGATAATTTCGCCTCTTACAACTAAGTGTTTTTTCAGGTCGGAGCTGGAGTTCATGTATATGTTGCGATGTCAGTTCATTGCGTGCATCGAATTATGAAACTATTCTTGTTGACATCTTGGAGTGAAAACATAGACTGAACTTGAGGCCGGGTGAACTGGTCCAATAAACTCACTGCACAGTGTGACTGTCCTTCTCTGAGCCGCAGATGGCGAGCAGGACCACAGTATAAACTCGCATTTCTTCCTAGACTTCAGCCATTATTCCAAGAGGCGCGCGCTCTAACAGAAAGTGGGAGACGCGTCTCTATTGCAACCTCTCAAGACACAAACTCTCCAATGCGGCGCCTTGTGATATTTGCAAACAAAATATATGGATCATATTTATTATCACTTGGCTGTAGTGGAGGAACACTGCCAAATGTAGCGAAGTAAGAGTAATGATTTTTCTCTAATAATTTACTTGAGTAGGAGTAAAAGTACACATATTTAAAGGTACTCAAAAAGTACTCGTTACCCAATAATTTTACTCAAGTAAATTTAACGTAGTAAATTTAACTCGTTACTACCCACCTCTGCATTTAGGGCACATGTCCATCGAAGCATATTGTTATTTGATAATGCCACCAGCAGCATGATGAGGCATCGAGCATCCATTTTAGTGTAAATGCAGCATTCTTTACAATTCACAGACAGGCATTTTTCAGAAGAGCACTGCTGTTTTTCAGCTCTGCAAAAAATGCTTCAGTGGACACATGACCTTACTCATTTATTGTCCAGCTTTTACATGTTTCACACCTGTCAGAGCACTGAGGTCGTCTAATCAGGTGCTCTTAGAGGACAAGGTTGTAAAATAAGTGACCGAGCTTATGGAACAGCTTGCTCACTCATAGAAGAAATAACTCTATAATTAATCTGTAATTAATAACTTGTAATAACTTGTAATTAATCTGACTCCTTTAAAATTGTTATCATCATTGATAAAGAGAAGAATCTTAACACCTTAAAGCAGGCAAAGTTGTTTATTAAGTTATTTGTTTAAATATATAGACAGTAGAATTAAACAAACAACATAAAGAAATGATGATGAAGTGGCGCAGTAGGTAGTGGTGTCACCTCACAGCAAGAAGGTCACTGGTTCGAGCCTCAGCTGGCTCACTTGGCGTTTCTGTGTGGAGTTTGCATGTTCTCCCCGCGTCTGCCAGGGTTTCCTCCAAGTGCTCCGGTTTCCCCCACAGTCCAAAGATAGTGGTACTGGGGAATTAGGTAGGCTAAATTGTCCGTAGTGTATGAGTGTGTATGGATGTTTCCTAGAGATGGGATGCAGCTAAAAGGGTATTCGATGTGTAAAACATGTGCACGAGAAGCAGCGTAAAAGCTCTTCTCCCAAATCAACAGTTACCTTTCCTTATTATACCCTGCGCAAAGCATTGTCAAACATGAGTGAAAAAACAACCCCTAAAACCACCTAAACATCAAAGAAAGGTTGAGGAGATAAACTGGGGGAGAAGTACATTAATATACTCTCCTCAGGCCATGACTCAACAATAGTATATAGATTGTATATTGAAATACATTAATGTCTCATTTTGATTTCACCACTAGAACGCTTGAGTCAAACTGTCAAATGACACCAAACATGACAGAGGCCCAATCCCAGTTCTAAGCCCTTCCTCTTATGCTGAGTTCAGACTGCATGATTTTAGCCCCGATTTTGACTCACGACAGGTTTTGAAAAATCGACGACAGATACCTGAAATCACAAGCAAATCAATTCAGTTCAATTCAGCTTTATTTGTATAGCACTTTTACAATGTAGATTGTGTCAAAGCAGCTTCACATAAAAGTAGTAAATAGTAAATTGAAATAGTGTAGTTCAGTTTTTAAAGTGTAAGTTCAGTTCAGTTTAGCTTAGTTCAGTGTGGTTTAATAATCACTACTGATAGAGTCCAAACACTGAAGAGCAAATCCATCGATGTGCAGCTCTAAAGATCCCATGCAAGCTAGTGGCAACAGCGGCGAGGAAAAAAAACTTCAATTGGCGAAAGTGAAGAAAACTCAGTCAGAAAAATCTGTGCTTGTCACCTGAATAGCAATCGCCAGTAAATCGCCAACATCCGTGAGATATTTGGCATGCTAAATATCTGGAGCTGTTGGTGATTCAAATCAAGCCGTGTAAAATGTGTTCTGATCGAAAATAACATCAACAATCACCTACAGCAGTGGTCCTCAAACTTTTTTCATCAAGTACCACCTCAGAAAAAAACTGTCTCTCCAAGTACCACCAAAATGAGCAGCATTGAAATACAGTAGCATAGTTGGGCCAGTAAAGCAGCTACAACTCTGCACAGTTAAAAAAACCTGGCAAATTACCTCAGAAATATAGCATATATATAAAATATATGCCATATTATATACATAATTTTTAATACATTTTAAATTATATGCAGCATGTACATGACATATTTCATTCCTCCGTGTACCACTAGAAGGAAGCCCGCGTACCACTAGTGGTACACGTACCACAGTTTGAGAACCACTGACCTACAGCCAATGAGAGAGCAGCATTTACTACTGTGGGTACCTGCAAGCCAGCGGGAGCATGGGAGAAAAGTTAAAAGCGCTCATTTTCAGTTTATTTGGACCCAAGAAATTGAGGAGAATACTGGAAATTTGGCAGGAGCATTGTGTCTGTTTGACGTGAGCAATACACACAACAGGGTCGAAAGATCAAAACGTGGCATCCTTCAAAGCCAGGTGTGCAAAATAAATACATTTTCTACCACACTAATGGCTTCTTTCACAGTATGTACTTAATAACAAGATATATATTACGTGATCTCGCGTTGTTTTCATGTCTTTTTATGTGTGTTTGGTTTTGAAACTTGGTTTAAATAAAGTTGTCGGCGATTTTTCCTTTTTAAAGTCATGCAGTGTAAACCACCCTGTCGCCGATACATCTTGCAGTGTAAACCAAACACAGATGAAACACTAGCCCAGGTAGTCATGCAGTGTGAAAACATCCCTGACACGACTACTTTGAAAGTCATGCAGTCTGAACTCAGCATTAGTCATTGGTGATGACGTTATACCAGTTTAGTGTCTGCTTTTATATTTAGTGTCTGATTAATATTTTCTGGTAGGGAAAATCTATTTGTTTAATTCAGCTATTTATACTTTAATTTGATTTCATTTTTTTTTTCCACTTTAGTGCAAATTAGAATAGAAACTGTATAATAACAACACAAACATACTGAGAGTTATAGGTACTGTAGATTGTTATGGGTCAATAATGCTAATATTTGGAACAACTCCATTAATTACGCCTTTCTGGCTGTACTTTCTATAAATGAATTATGTAGAAGCACTGTCCATGCATGTTTCCTTGTCGGTTAGTAACACTATATTTCAGTACACAACAATTAGTCTATCAGGCTTTTTGTCATAAAAAAAGAGAAGTCAGAGTTTAATTAGGTATTATTAGATTATTTTTAAATTTCACCTATCCTGCTGTGCATGAACTAAGCTGTTGAATGGTTAGCGTACAAGGTTGCTAGGCTTTAGCTTGAATTTTGATTAAATTTATATTTATTTATAATTATAAATATATTTATATTTTCTAATCGATTGCATTTGTCAGTGGGAAAGTGTATTGGTGTTTCCCAGCACTTGGGGTTGCATAAGGTACTCTTAGTGCTGGAAAAAGGGTATTCACTGTTAAAAGGATTGCTAGAGTAATTGGTGGTTAATTCATCTGTGGCAACCCCTGATAAAGCAGGGAATAAGCTGAAGCAAAGTGAGCGAGTGAGTGAGTTTTTCCCACAACCATGAATATTTGGTTGTGATCATAATAATCCTTGTGATTTCATGGGACTAATTTTATTTCAAAAGAGCAAGCAAAATCCGTTTTTCCATGAAGAGACCCCATTAAATGTCCATGACTGTGTGTGTCCGGTTGCTCTGAGATTAACAGTCCCAAGGTGGTGAAATGTTTATGGACATTCAGTGAGCCCGTAAATGTAAAACTCTTACAAGGTCATTGCTGAGAGAGGGACTCTGCAGACAATATGTTTATCTTTCTTTAATTTGCAGCATAATTACAATCATTTCCGCATGGCTGCGTGGCTTATCTGAGCATCGGTGTTCTTTTCTTTGTCATTAATGAGTATTTTCTCTCTCTGTGTGTGTTTCTCAGATCCAGCGTGCTCTGTTGAGGAATAACCAGACTCAGCGTTTCTCTCAGAAACAGGCTCTTCGGCTGCATCAGGGCCTGGTAACTAGTACTGCAGAACAGGTACAGCTTAATTCCTGACCACTTACATTAATATTACACATTGTCTGTCTTGCTCTAGAATATTGCAAATCCAACTTACTAAAATCATACAATTAGCACTTTATTTATATGTATTTATATTTACATTTATTCATTTAGCAGACACTTTTATCCAGACTTACAAGTGAGAGCACTTTAAATCCTCATAGAGTAGCAAATGGCATGACAAGTCTTAGCTAGTTTAGATTTAGCATGTGGTGTTTATAAAAGGTGTCTGGTGCATATGGAGAGTAAAAGAGTGTCCTACAGGTCATGCTTTCATCCCTGTATGAAGTGCACTAAGAATTGCACAATGTTTTCCAGAATCATGGTTTGTTGATGAAGTGTCTGGTGCATATGGAGAGAAGAGAGTGTGTGTCCTACAGGTGGTTTGTAAAGCACACATGAAGGATTTACAAACATGTCATCATGTTCATGAAGTTAATGATCTTCAGATTTTTGGTCATTTCTGTTTCAGTTTTGCTAGTTGATTGATTAAAGTGTGTCCTGAGTGTATTTTTAATGTGTGCTGATTGCTTAGAGGCAATGCAGAGGCGTAGTGGTTAGTGCTGTGGCCTCACAGCAAGAAGGTCGCTGGTTCACTGGTTCAAGCCTCGGCTCAGTTGGCGTCTCTGTGTGGAGTTTGCATGTTCTCCCTGCATTCACGTGGGTTTCTACTGGGTGCTCCGGTTTCCCCCACAATCCTGTGGTACAGGTGAATTGGGTTGGCTAAATTGTTCGTAGTGTATGAGTGTGCGTGAATGAGTGTGTGTGTGGATGTTTACCAGAGTTGGGTTGCGGCTGGAAGGGTATCCGCTGCGTAAAAACGTGCTGGATAAGTTGGCGGTTCATTCCGCTGTGGCGACCCCAGATTAATCAAGGGACTAAGCCGACATGAAAATGAATGAATGATTGCTTAGAATGTAGAACGCAGGGAAAGCAGCCACATAGAGAGACAATAAACATGTTGGTGAAGATTGTGAGTGTTTGAACTTAAGCGTATTACATTCAAAGAGGTTGTTTGTATTCACTCATCTACATTACAAATAAACTAAAGTTTAAAATTTGATATCGTAGCGGACCACCCCTTTAACTCGTAACTAAATGGCAAGTTTTATTTCTATGCATTTGTCGTAGTATGTGAGTTAAAGTGGTAGTTCAGACTAATATGCTAATTATGCCATCATCATTTACTTTTATGAGTTTCTTTCTTCTGTTGAACACAATATTAAGGTATTTTAAAGAATCTTGGAAACTGGTAGCCATTTATTCATGGTATTTGTCTTTTCTGCTAGGGACTTCAATGGGTACTGATTTACAACGTTCTTTAAAATTTAGAATTTTGTGTTTGACAAAAAATAGAAACATTAATGATTGGAGCCATTTGAGATTGAGGAAATGCTGAGCGAATTTTTAATTTTGAGTGAACTGTCCCTTTAGCTAAAAGTGTCAAGAACCTGCTGTATAGCAGAGTTGCATAATTATGCCATTTAAGTCACAATTAGCAGTCACAGGTTTTTATAAGATTACTTCAAAAGAAAAAAAAAACATTTTTTTTTACTCATTAGCATTGAGTAAAAAATGTGAGCACTGTTTTTCTGTTTATATTTTTACTTGTTTTATTTTAGTATTGTCTTTGCTTTTGTTTTGTCTTGTCTTGTTTTGTTTTGTTTAGCTTTACTTTGTTTTGTTTTGTATTTTGTGTTTTACTTTGCTTTGTTTTTTTTTGTTTGTTTTGTTTGTTTTTTTATTTTTATTTTCACTTGTTTTATTTTGGTATTGTCTTTGCTTCGCTTTGCATTGGTTTTTTTTGTTTTTTTTTGTGATTGAAATGTCGCAGGTTTGAGTCCTGTCACAGACAGTGATTGTAGGTGCTTGGAGAGGATTACTGCCCACTGCTCTGGGTGTGTGCTCACTGCTGTGTGTATGCAATTGGATGGGTTAAATGCAGAGCACTATTTTCGAGTATGGATCACCATACTTGGTCACATTTCACATTCACATTTTCTTTTTTCTCTTTTTCAATTTTTTTTTCCATTTTAAGCAGCAAAAATACATCAATATGATGATAATAAGAATTATTTCTGGATTGCAAAATTATTATAGAATGATCACGTGGCATTGAAGGCTGAGCTAATGATGCTGAACGTTCAGCTTTGTAATCTTAAGAATAAATTTATATTAAAATAAAAAATGTTATCAAGTTAAATACATTTTTAAATATGCCATATTAAAATATTTCTTTACACTGTAATAATATCTCACAATATTGCTGCTTTTACTGTATTGGGAATCAAAATTGATGGCTTGATCCCAGCCTCAATGAGGAAAAATGATCAGAAACCAGCTCTCTAGAACATTTTATCCTCATAAAATGATATGCGTACGCTTTAAAAACTGTGAAAGAGCGTCTCTTTCATTTGCTAATGTGAACTGTGACTGATCTTTACAGTGAATTGTTGGATCAAACTCTCTTTCTTTCTGTCTCTTCATCTCTCTGTCCCACTGCTGTCTCAGGTGATGGAGCGTCTGTGTGTTCGCGTGCAGCAGCAGGTGTGTGTGCTGAGAGGAACGGGTGAAGGTGAAGAGCTCCAGGCTGCCAGACAGGTCCTCAAGGAGGCCAGGAACTCTCGAGCCGTGAGTCTGTTTGTCTTTTAGCTGTCAGAAATTGGACCTCCACTCATGCTTTATTATGGCTGTTTTCCACAATAGAACAGTCACCAAGCCTACGAAGGAACACAAATATGCATTGAAATTATATACTCTGCCAAGATTTTTTGGACAATATATACGGTATATTTATTTATGCAAATAAATTAATAGTTTTAGTCAACAAAGCTGCATTAAGTAGATCAAATGTGCCATTCATAATAGTTTCAATTAAATGCAGTTTAGATTTTATTTAATTGTGGGAAAAAATATAACAATTAGGGGCGGCACCGTGGCTCAATGGTTAGCACTGTCATCTTACAGCTAGAAGGTCGCTGGTTTGAGTCCTGGCTGGGCCATTTTCCATATTTCCTGTGTTCGCATGGGTTTCCTCCGGTTGCTTTGGTTTCCCCCACAGTCCAAAGACATGCGCTATAGGTGAACTGGATTACCTAAATTGGCTGTAGTGAGAGTGTATGGGTGTTTCCCAGTACTGGGTTGCAGCTGGAAGGGCTTCTGCTGCATAAAACATATGCCGTAAAAGTTGATGGTTTATTCCGCTGTGGAGACCCCTGATAAAGACTAAGTAGAAGGAAAATGAATAAATGAAAGATAACAATTTCCCACAGAAGAATGACCTCCCACAAATGTTTCTTAAGCAGTAAGAGTTATTTTAAACTTTAATAATATTTAAAAATGTTTACATTTTGACTGTTTTAATAAAAGTGAATAAAGTATTTGTTGTGAAAGAGTATTAAAAAAAAATAAAACAATTGATTCCATAAAAAACCCATATTAATGTTATTTTAATGTAATTTCAGAGATAATTAAAACCTACCATCCAACATTTATTGATGTGGGTGAATGTTAAACTGTAAATTATTCTTTTGCTCATTGTTAATTCATTGTCTTTCATAATTCATTCTCATGTTATTTTTTGCAACTTGAAAAGTTCAAACGAATTAGCACATGCAAAAATTATTTGTGGTTATTAAGAAATGCTGCAAATGTATTTTCATTGCATTAACTAATGTTGACAAATTGAACTACTGAATATTGTAAAGTGTTTTTAGAATTCAGTAAAACAGAGCCTGGACATGAAATGCTAGAAAAACAAAAATGTAAAACTCACTGCTTCCTTTTTGATGAAAATATTGTGTTCACTAGATTTTAGTTCAACAGAAAATTCATTAATTAATAATATGATAATTATCCAGTGAATAATTACCACTCCTGATCTTTAGTTACAAAATCAAAGCCCGATCTCAAGAAAATAATATAAATCATACACTGACGTACATAATTCTTTTAGTTAAATCAAATGAATTGTTCTATTCATCTGAACTTACATCAATCAAACTTACTTAAAACATTAAAGGGCTCCTCTGATGAAAATCAACTTTTGTAAGCTGTTTGGACAGAGCTGTGTGTATGTTTAGTGTGTCAACTGTCATGTTGGAGTGATATAAACCCAACAAGTGTCTTTTTGAAAATTTTCTGATGTAAAATAGGATTCAAATCTCAGTGATTTTGAGGCCCAACACACCGTGACATGTGAGTGGGGTTTTCCCCCGCCCACCAATTGATTGACAGGTGGCAAGTTTCTATAATAACATATATACAAATGTCCACAGAAAATTTCTTTTTTGAAAATAAACTTGGATTAAAATACTTGTTACAAGTATCTGTGTGTTTTTTTTAAATAAGTTAAAGTTTTATAAGTTTAAATAGATTTTCAAAACGTTTGTATTGAATGTTTGTATTAAAGATCCAAGTAAAATCGCCATGTAATTCTTAACTGCTATAATCACCACTACTGACACAGCATGGTTAGCTGTGTAAACCAGATTAACTCATTAAAATATGTCAAAGCAGCAAAAATACTTGTTTTGAATTACTGTCATAATGTTTTTACAGTGTATAATTAACTATAATCATCTATAAACGCTAAGATCATTTAGGATATAGATATATATACAGTTAAATTCAGAATTATTAGCCCCCCTGAATTATTAGCCCCCCTGTTTATTTTTTCCCCATTTTCTGTTTAACGGAGAGCAGATTTTTTCAACACATTTCTAAACATAATAGTTTTAATAACTCATCTCTAATAACTGATTTATTTTATCTTTGCCATGATGACAGTAAATAATATTTGACTAGATATTTTCCAAGACACTTCTTTACAGCTTAAGTGACATTTAAAGGCTTAACTATTTAATTAGGTTAACTAGGCAGGTTAGGGTAATTAGGCAAGTTATTGTATAACAATGTTTTTTTTCTGTAGACTATCAAAAAAAAATAAATAAATTAGCTTAAAGGAACTAATAATTTTGTCCCAAAAATGGTTCTAAAAAATTAAAAACGGCTTTATTCTAGTATATAACATTTACTAGATAACATTTTATTTTTTTATTCTAGTATATAAAAAATAAAACAAATAAGACTTTCTCAAGAAGAAAAAATTATGTTAAACATAATTTGGGAAATATTTAATAAAGAAAAAAAATTCAATTTGGGGCTAATAATTCTGACTTCAACTGTGTATATTTATCAACTATATATATATAGTTATATATAACTATATATATATATATATATATATATATATATATATATATATATATATATATATATATATATATATATATATATAGTTATATATATATATATATATATATATATAGTTAAATATATATATATATATATATATATATATATATATATATATATATATATATATGTATGTATATATAGTTGATATATATACACATCCTAAATATATTACAGTTTCTTTTGTTATTCAGTCACACTTTTTCTTCTGTAAGTACATTATGCTATTTATCCTACTTTTTTTCTATACTTCTAACTGCACTTGATCATTTTGTTACAGCAAGTCTTCAAAACTGAATTCCATCTGCTGTTTTATTGTGAGCACCTGCCTATAGACCTATAGATGGTCAGGATTGTTTTTCCCTTCTTCGCTTCTGACCAAAATGCATCTTATTAACAGCTGTAAACCTAATATTCCATCGGATGTAATGTGCTTTGATAAATGCAGATATTTTAGTGGGATTTATTTCAAATTCATTCTGTGTACTGTAGTCTCAGAAGTAAACGCCCACTGGTATGAACAGATTTTCAGAGGTTTAAAAGGACGGTTATCTGCCTACCAGTGTAAACTTCTGCATCTATGATTAACTTACTTAGATAGACACTGTTAGGTTAAATTGAATAAATAATGGGAAGGACTGAGTAAAAATAACCGGTTAAATGTTTTATTCACAAACATGGCCATCATGAGAATGCATTTTCATCCATAATTAAAACTAGATTTTTGTAACTTTACAAAAAGTATGCATTAAAAATACATTTAACTCACCATTTTGCTACCTTTTTTGCTATACATTTGGCTCAGTGCATTTTGAAATACTCATTGAATATTGCTACAATCATCCCACGACGTATTGATGAAAATGCAATCCTACTTTTCTAAATGCTATTAATAACATTTAAATGTTCATTGTGCTACCATTTCTGCTTGCATTTGTTCCACACATCAATTATATTTGGGTTTTACATTTTCAGTTTATTTTGCAACCTTTAAAAGGTTTGTAAAGCATTAAAATGTGCATGTCATTTACATTTTAAACTGGTTAGAACCTATATATAGTATTTTAGTTATATAATAAAATTTTTATTTTGCACCAAACTTTGCACATATGTCTTGGAAAATGCTAAATACAAATGCTTTAAATGCAGAAGTACATTGCCTTTATTTATATATTGCATTTCCATTTTGCATATTACTATTCAATATGAATATTGGCAAGGCAATTTTATTTATATAGCACATCTGTTAGGTTTGTATTCAGTGTGCATACACTCACCGGCCACTTTATTAGGTACTCACTAGTACCGGGTTGGACTCCTTTTCCCTTCAGAACTGCCTTAATCCTTTGTGGAATAGATTCAACAAGGTACTGGAAATATTCCTCAGAGATTTTGGTCCATATTGACATGATTTTTACAATCACGCAGTTGCTGCAGATTTTTTGACTGCACATCAATGATGCTAAACCGTTTATACAAGGCAGGATGGATCCATGTTTTCATGTTGTTGACGCCAAATTCTGACCTATCCATCTGAGGCAACGTTTTTTCAATTTTCTACTGTCCAATTTTGGTGAGCCTGTGCGAATTGTAACCTTAGTTTCCTGTTCTTAGCTGACAGTAGTGACAACAGGTGTGGTTTTCTGCTGCTGTAGCCCATCTGCCTCAAGGTTGGATGTGTTGTGTTTTCAGAGATGCTCTTTTGCATAACATCGGTTGTAACTGTAACGGTTACTGTTGCCTTTCTATCAGCTCGAGCCAGTCTGGCCATTCTCCTCTGACTTCTTGCATCAACAAGGCATTTGTGCCCACAGAACTGCCGCTCACTGGATATTTTCTCTTTTTTAGACCATTCTCTGTAAACCATAGAGATGGTAGTGCGTGAAAATCCCAGTAGATCAGCAGTTTCTGAAATATTCAGAAAAGCCTGTCACCAACAACCATGCCACATTCAGAGTCACTTAAATCACCTTTCTCCCCCATTCTGATGCTCAGTTTGAACTGCAGCAGATAGTCTTGACATGTCTACATGCCTAAATGCATTGAGTTGAGCCAGTGTAAAGACCTAAGGACAGGTGTGATGTGCTCTGATTTTCTGGTTCTGGTCAGAATATTGCTACTCGTATGCTTTCATACACAATTACATAATAAAACAGCTCAATCCACAACCTGTCATGTATTGACAGTGACAGTTTATTTATATAGCACAATTAAAAACAACCCAAGTTGACATATGTGCTTCACAATAACTAAAAAACACAAACAACAAGAGCACCGTAAGTCAAAGACAAAAACAAGATAAAGAAAGAAAATTCCTAAGAATACAATTTTTATAACTTTTAAAGCCAGTAAAATATGAAATAAAACCCAACTGATGTGTTAAAAGCTTTGTCAAAGAGGAACGGTTTTAACTTAGATGTAAAAACAAACAGAGATCTCATGGAAAGGGGCAAATCATTTTATCATCATCAAATCGTTTTAGCCTTGACTTAGGAATCAACAAAAGTCTCTGATTTGATCAGCAAAGTCATTTAGGCTAATCGGCTGATTTAGGCTTAAGTCTTACAATAAAGTTTTGAGTTACTTACAGGATGTTTTTATAGCACGCTGACCTTTTATATGTCAAAAGATCAAAGGAATTTGGACTTATTAGTTCATAGCCCTTTTAAAAGCTCTCTCACCTGCTTGACTCGTGTTCTCACAGCAGTCAGCATGAGAGAGAGTGCAGTCATGACTGGTTTATGAATGATGTCTGCTCTGTCCTCTAGCTGTACCCCTCGCTGTGTGAACTGGCCCATGTGTTGTCCGTAGACGGGCCGGTGAGACAGAGACTAGACTCTCTGGCAGGAGAACTTGCCAAAGCTGCTGATAAAGAACTACAGGTGATGCCTCCTCTCTCTTTCACATCCTTCAGACTGATTTGTATCTGCTGTCTTGTTCTGTTGGACTTTAATGGATGATTTGTGCAGGTCATCGTGGACTCCATGGTGTCTCTGTGTCGGGAGCTGTGTCCACTTTCTTGTGCCGCAGCAGAGTGTCTTTCTCCACCACTGTCCTCCATCTCTGAGCGTGTGTCCATCCCTCGTTCATCCATCCGCACCGCTCTGATGGAGAGAGCGGCGCAAGACATCAACAGAGCTCTGGAGTAAGAAACACTATAGGGCAGGGGTTCCTGGAGATCTACCTTCCTACAGAGTTCACCTCCAACCTCGATCAAACACACCTGAAACAATTCATTAGGACCTGAGCAGCACTTGATAATTACAAACAGGTGTGTTTGATAAGGGTTGCAACTGAAATCTGCAGGAAGGTAGCTCTCCAGGAACAGGGTTGAGCACCCCTGCTATAGGGGGTTGAGTAGTTGAAGTTCTGAAATTATGTATAGATTATTATTATTATTATTATTATTATTATTATTATTATTATTATTATTATTGTTATTATTATTATTATTTTTATTGTTATTATTGTTGTTGTTATTTTAATTTATTTTATTTATTATTGTAAATTTATTTATTTTATTTTATTATAATTTTTATTGATTATATAATTTCATTAAATTTTAATTATTGTTTTATTTCATTTCAATTTTTTACATTTATTATTTTTTATTTTGTTTTATTAGTATTTTTAAAATATTTTATTTATTAATTATAATAAATTTTATTTAATGTAGTTTGTTATTATTTTTAATTTAATATAACTTTTAATATATTTTATTAAAAACTTTTATTTTATATATTTAATTTTAAAAATATATTATTTATTTTACTTATTTATATTTTTTATTGATTATATCATTGGTTATATGATTTAATTTTAATGGTATTTAATTTTTTATTAACATTTTTATATATTTTTTATTATTAGTATTTTAAAACTATTTTTATTTATTAATTGTTTATTTTTATTTTAATTATTTATGTATTTTTTATACATTTTTATTTATATATTTTTAATTTTTAAAACAATCATTTTATTTTATTTTATTTTATTTTAACCCTTTTGGCCAGATACATGCTCTGTGCCGTATCCATATCAGTTCATGACTTTTTTAACCCCTTTTCTCTATGGGGATAATTTGCTATGGGGATGATTTTATAATGATGATTTGCTTATATTATGAAAGAAGATATAATTAAACCCAAAAAAATAAGTGAAATGTTTAAAAATAAAAACTAGTTACAGTGAGGTATTGTATTTCCCCTCAACTTCATAATAATAAATAATTTGAAAAAAGTAGGAAAGCCACTGTATTCCCAGCATGATTTCAACATGATCTAACATGTATGTGTGTGTTTGTGTACCTCTATCTCTCATACTCACAGAGAGGTGAAGCTGTCTGTCGTCTCGTATCTCACCAACTCCATAGTGGACCAGATCCTGCAGGAGCTTTACGCCACACACAAAACCCTGGTACCACAAATCCAATTTCTCCCTCCACTCATCTGTTGATTCTGAGCATGTGCGCACGCTTCGCTCTTCCTCACGCATCTGTTCATCATCACAGCTCCGGCAGGTTTCCCAGATGAGACGGCTGGAGGACGGAGGGACGGCCAGACGGGCTCACAGGCACGCAGACATACTGGACGTAGTGGAGGACGACTTCGGCATCAGCATAGTAAGTGTGTTACATGAATCACTCGTGTGTTTACAGTATCTGTCATCTCTTGTAACTCAGCGGACTCATCATCTGTTCTCATTCACTTCTGTTGTTCTGCACATAGGACACGATCGCCATTAAGAAACGCAGCTCGAGGACCAGACGCATTCGCCCTGTGTCCAACAGACTCAGTGAGTCATACACACATGCACTTGTATATGTTGTTTACAAGGACTTTCTATAGGCGTAACGTATTTTATATCGTAAAAAAAAGTATTACACTACCTGACAAAACTCCTGTCAACAATCCCAGTTGTAAGAGCAACAAAAATAAATTGACTTGTAAAGATCATTTGTAAAAGTGGCAGAAAGTCGATTTTTCAGAATCATGTTGAACTGCATCCCGATCATCACAAATACTGCAGAAGACCTATTGGAACCCACATGGACCCGAGATTCTTAAATAAATCAGTCAAGTCTGGTGAAGGAAAAATCATGGTTTGGGGTCACATTCAGTATGGGGACATGCAAGAGATCTGCAGAGTGGATGATAACATCAACAGCCTGCAGTATCAAGATATTCTCATACTTCAACCTCCACATCAAAGAAAGCAAAAAAGCCAAGGTACTTCAGGATTGGCCAGCCCAGTCACCAGACATGAACATTATTGAGTATGTCTGAGGTAAGATGGAGGAGGCGTTGAAGATGAATTCAAAGACTCTTGATGAACTCTGGGAGTCCTGCAAGAACGCTTTCTTTGCCATTCCAGATGACCATTATTTGAGTCGTTGCAGAGATGTATGGATGCAGTCCTCCAAGTTCATGGGAGTCCTACACAATATTAATTCTTTTTCCACTGCACTATGAATTTATATTCTATACTGTACATTATTGCTGTTAAGTGATACGACTTTTGCCTAAGCAAAGTCAGACCTTACTGTCCTAATTAAATCATTAAAAATCAAGGCCTGATCATGTTTTATTTTGATAAAATAAGCATAATAGAGTCCTTTGCCTTTCATATAAGTTACTTCTGATACCAAATGATCAACTAGAAGTCAAGTTATTTGTTGTTCCTAAAACTTAAATAGGCGACAAAACTTTTGTCAGGTAGTATATATGGCACATTTACCCCTTAAACTCAAGCCTCAAAGAAAACCTGTGGCAAATTTTGAATGTTAAAAGATATCATTAAGCTTGATTTGTCAGCCTTTTGAATTAGGAAGACACAAAGTGTGTCCTCATAAACCACCCTAATAGAGTACTAGGTTATACCACTGTCATTATACGACAATGTGACTTTAAACCGCATAAAAAAGACACACACACACACACACACATTACGAAAGATGAAACGAGGACTGGCATTTAGTTTTTAGTTCATTCATTCAGAGCTTTTAAGTCTTGGTTGATTCATACATTTTTCAGTTTAGATTCATTCATCTGTCATATCACATTTTAACTCAGTTTTTTAACATTCATTAGGCTTTGTCAGTTGTTAGTTTAGTGTTGTGTTTTCTGAATGTTTAATCTGTTTTTAGTTAATAATTCAGTTAAAAATGGTTTTATTATTATGTAATTTAAAAAAAATAACTCTTAGTGTTTAAGTATTACATTTTTGTGTTGTTTGTGTTTTATTGTTTTGTATTAGCTGTATTTGTTGTGAAAATAGAAAAAGTAAATTAAAATGATTGTAAAAAAATGAACACAAATATGCTCTCTGAAAATTAAGCGATTAATTATCAAACCAAGACACTTTCAAGACACTTTGACTTTCAAGACACTTTTTTTTTGCATTTTTACATCTTTGAATTCATTTATATTTACCACACTGTAAAAAACTATGACAAAAAATCTATGTTTTATATCACTTTAACATATTTTAATAAGTCAAACAGGTTTGAACTGAATTTTTAAGCTATGTAAAGTTGAACTTACTATTGACCTTATTCTTTTATGATTTGATTTTTATCTTTTTATTGATTTTTCTTGTTTCAAATAATGCACATGAAAATCAAATAGAGAGCAATAACATAAAAGCAGAACAATACAAAATAAATACAATAAAGAAAAAGCTTCATATAAATTGAGTAAGTAAACCAAACCATTTCCATTTATCAAAATAAATTTCAATTCATCCATGTAAACTGTTGGAGAATTTTTTCAAAAGCTGCAACTCGTCCTAACTCTGAGATCCACTCAAAGATCCGAGGTCTACTGGAATTTCCAGTTTTTTAACAATCACCCTTCTGCCTAGAATGATACAGCTCTATATTCACTGTTATTCAGCTTTATTCATGTGGCTTAAGGGACAGGGCTCGCCAAGTATGTATAAGTTTGGGCAAAAGTTATACTGGGACTGCAATATCTTTAGAAGCTATTCATGAACCTATCTCTAAAAAATGTTGGACTTCTAGGCATTGCCATAATACATGAAATAGGTTGCCTGCTTTATTGGCATTAGTCTAAAATGTGGAAGTGGGCTGGTTTTTGCGATTGTGGGAGAAATAAGGGATTGTAAACGGCAGAAAATGATCAAACTACTTGCTCTACAAACAAATGTGTTCATGACTATACAGACAATAGATTAATAGAATAAGACAATATCAGTTTGCCACATCAAGCTGCATAACGAGCTGTTTTTAATGTTAAAAAAAAAAAAAAGTGTATGAGACTGGACGTTTCCAGCCAGACATTCAAATGACTAGAAAAGTTCACTTGACTCAACTAGACATTCTTAAGTGTTAACCCTTTATATTAGATTTTAATCTTACTTTAATATTTAACATTTATTTAATGATGTCAATTGATCGTCGTTATGGTTTTAACTTAAAACCCCTAATAATTAAAAGTTGTAGTCATAAATCTTGACTATATCAGACAAGTCAGGTATACTGATGTACACAGGGGCAAACTGGTATATACAGATAATCCAGAGTCGTAAACAAATAAGAGGCAAGTGGTCGGAAGGCAGGCAGCAGACAAGAATAAACAGTAAAACAAACAAAGCGAGGGTCAAAACCGAAAAGGCTGGGAAAACGCGTTGTAATGTTCACAATTCAATAAAACAAGACTCAGAACTAATGTGTGTGCGTGCACTGTATAAATAGTCCTTGTTCATAAGCAGCTCCCAGCCATGAGTGTGCGTAATCTACTGAATGAGGAACAGGTGTGTGTGAGTGGCGCACGACTGAAATTTGTAGTCCATGTAATGCAGCCGCTAGATCGCTAATAATTATAACAATAACCTTATGTTTGTATAATATTTTTTGCTTAATTTATATTTTTTAATTATATGACATTTAATACACAATCAATTAGCAAAACATTTTACACTTAATCATGCTTACAAACTATTAAAAATTAAAACAGCACTGACAAATAAACGAAAAAATAAAAAAGTACAGGGATTTTTAAAGACTATTCTACACTATAATCCACCACTATAATCTCTTTCACTAAACTTTACATCTGATTTTTTGCAATAGGTAATTTATTTGGTAAATTAAATGGATAGTTCACCATCATTTACTCATCCTTTACTAGACCTATTTGACTTTCTTTTCTCTGTTGAACACATAATAAGATATTTTAAAGAATGTTGCAAACCAGCAGCCATTGACTTCAATGGTATTTTCTGTCCTACTATGGAAGTCAATGTGTTCAAAAAAATAATAAATATTAAAGGTTTAGAACCACTTGAAGGTGAATAAATGGTGAGTACATTTTTATTCTTGGGTGAACTATCCCTTTGATCATTTTATCATATTTCACTCTTCTCCAGGTCTAGGTGAAGACCCTAACTCCTCACCTTTAGTTTCCACTCCTCAGTCATCTGCTCCTCTTTCACGCTCAGCCTCATGGGAAGGTCTGGCCACACTGCCCACTCAGGGTTCACCTCTGCGTCATGTGACCCACGTCAGGCCCCGTCCACCAAGAAGACACAGGGCTGCGCATGCTCCCTTTGAGACGGTAGTAATTAAACCATTTTCAGTATTTTCACACCATTACTGCAGTGTACATTCATAGCTATGGAAAAAATCTATATGATAATACTTAAATATTTGAAGTTTCTCTGGACATACTGGATTTACTAGGTATGTTTATGGGTATACTGTAATGTTAATTTTGTTTCAACCTCTAAACATCCAATCACATATCTTCCAAATTTTAAATATGAACATTGACATTTACATATAGCTTTTTTTTCCCCCAGGAAATAAAAATTGGGCAAAATAACAATTGTGTTTTATATGTTTTGATGCAGAATAAAACAAATATTGCTTTTCCCAAAACACATATTTATACATTGTCAGTCCAGAAAAGCTGAGAATTTCAATTAGGTCTGTTTATTTTTGTTCAGAGCTGTGTGTTTATATAGCATTTTCTGTGTTAAAATTGGGAAAATTAATTGAAATAAATGTCACGAAATGACAATACATCGGAACATTGCTCTCTGATCATTTCAGGCTGTGCTACATGTCATGTTATAGCCCTCTAGTCTACTATTAGTCGCATCTTCAAGATTTATTTATGATCAATATTGTCCTCAGTTCAGTTTCATACAAATATGCTGCTCACAGAATGGGACCTTAGTGTATTGTTGGAGAACACAATCCGATCAAACTGAATGCTCTTATTTCACCTGTAATTAAATCGGTGACAAACATAGTTGTGTTTAGATTTGCGACTCCAGAGGCTTTCTTTATAATGTTGTCGCAGAATCACTTATATGCCCAGCAGACTTCCAGCAGTTTCTTTTATTAAGCAGACTAGTGCAAGAGTCAGTTCTGGATTCTTCTGAGCACAATGACACACACACATACACACACACACACACACACACACACACACACACAGGTTTTCGTAAGCAGATTTCTCTTTATCCTTAACAATAATTAAATAGAATTGAAAGGAAAATGCATTGCATGCAACATGTATAAAAATCTATATTAATAGTAACTTTAAGAAAGGAATATCATAGACTGTTTGACTTTAACTGTTGACATTAACTGTTTATTACAAAACATGATAACAAATGCAAATAAACAAGTACATCAAAACTTTATACCATCTATAGGTAACATAACTATAATAAAAGCATCTTCACCATGTAGAGTAAAGGTTCGTGCAAACCAGGATGATTTTCGCTCTGGCTTATCATCAGCGTTTTTCGAGACATTCATACCCAAGCAATTTTCATAGGCGATGAGCCATGTAAATGTGCAAAATCACTACCTGACCTTCTCACACTGGATGGTTGCACAGAAAAAGAAGCCACCCTCTTGCTTTTCCTTGTTTATTTATCTGGCAGGCATTTCCACTTCTGTTTAACCGCCTGCACTACAGCACACAAACACACACACACACAAAAGTTACAAACCATGAAAGAAAATGAAGTGAATAGGAACTCCACATCAAATACTATTTGATCTGCAATTCCTGTGTGCTCCACTAAATGCTTTGTGCTTGAGCTCTACAATCTTGTTTTTTAAACTTTAGCAACTCAAAAGCTCCAATCTCATTGGTCAACCAGTTTTTAATGTAGTGCATCAAAAAAAAAAAAAAACAATCCAGAGCCATTATTTTAAAATAATGATTTTACGCCTGGATTTTGTGTCACATTATCGCATTTTGTTTAGTTACAGGTAAAATGTCGGCGAAAGGTCCCAGTATGCTCTGGTCTTAATGCAATACATGATAAATGATCTTTTTTCTGTGTATAACGTTACATGTCCTACATTAGATTTAGAAAATGTTCAGAAACTATTTTCTGTGATAATCCCTCATACTGAATATTAAATGTATGTAATATGAATTTGAATATATGTACAGTCTTTATTGCCATATACTATACCCTGGATTATCAGCATTAAAAATGTTTAGGTGCACTTTTTACCTCAGTTTAGCATCAATTTATTATTATTACCTGCATTGCAGTGTCAAACATTGCAGTGTGAAATGACGCAGTGTTAAATATTATAGCTTGATGCTCTGACAGCACAGAAACACAGCTTGTCAAACAGGCGTTTCAACATTTGAGGGAAAAATGTTAATTGGAGTGAAGAACAGTTTTATTCCTACCTTTATTCATTCATTCCGTTTCTTTCGGCTTAGTCCCTTATTTAACAGTGGTCACCACAGCGACTTTCTTTCTGTGAGGCGACAGAAGGCCACCTTGCTACCCCACTTAGATTTATACTCCTGAATTTCCTGAAGTCCATTCAGGAAATTTGCTAGTACTTTTGCAATATGCAGTATACTAAGTGGTTGTGTAACACTAGAGGAGTTATGCACGCTACTTGCACTGCAAACATGCAAATAAGGACATTAAGCCAGTGTTGTGTAAAAAATCAATTTATGAATTGTACAGTTTGAAAGCTGTGAAATTTGAGCAGCGTAAAAAATAGAGAATTACCTTTAACCAGGGTTTAGACTGACTCAGGGTTAACCATTTCAAGTGTGTAAGGTCCTATCTCAGATCATTTAAATAAAAGAAATTTAAAGGTGCTGTTACTAGATAGATAATTATTGTTCGATAAAAATAGTATTTTTAGTAATGTTAAATGTTAACGCATTTTCAGTAATGTTAAAATGTAATTTAATATTTATGAAGAATATAGAGTAGGTACCTTACATTTTTATTGCAAGTTCAGTGTGCTTGGAGTGAGAGCTCCGCCCACATGCCCATCTGATTGGTTGATTTATAGTGGTTATATCTTAATGTCGTATTGAATATATTGAGAGGCAATTTGTGTGTCACAATTATCGGCTCATGGTTATGTGTAATGCTATTTATAAAATCTGCTACTCTTTCATTTTTCTTCAGCTTAGTCCCTTTGTTATCAGGGGTTGCCACAGCGGAATGAACTGCCAATGCCAACTATTTCAGCATATGGTTTGCGTCTGGACTCTGACAGCTTATCAGGGTTTTTACATTTGTTAGCTGTAAGAAAATCCTTTTAAAAGTGGATTCAACTCTGTCACTGTAACAGTGGCTGGGATTTCCCTATTGACACAGAATGGTCAGAGTATATGAAGAGTTCCAATGCAAAAGCCGCTAAACGCACTTCCGCCAAAAATGAGCTAATGACATTAAGTGAATGCTTTTGGCACATAGTACACCATCAACAAATAGATTTGCTTCTAATCATCCAAATCCTAGCGTCAGTACATTTCAGAAATCACAGTTTTTTGAAAAGCCATTTGCCTTTGACAGCAAATGCCACTATATCCCGAGAACCAATCAGAAGGCATGAGTCGAATTATATATTTTTAATGTAGCAGCGCGCTGATACACAGGCTTTTATAAAGATACCGTTTTATTCCACTTTCCAATTCGATTTTAAAAGATCGAGTTTGATGAACAGGGTGAGCTTGTCCAACTGTCAATGGATGACAATTGAAAATGTCCCTTACCTCAAAACTGCATTATAAGAAAAAGAAAACACAATGTACAGTTTGAAGTGTAGCATGCATTCAAAATGATTTTTTTGCGCAGTGACGCTACTTTGAAAGAGTCCGATTATTATACATTACACGGCAACTGCGTTTAACGAAAGACTAAGTTAAGATGCCGTCCTTTTATCCCACGAGGATGCTATATGGATAAACAAGGGATCAAGACCTTAAGTATGGTGAGAATAAATGTATGACAGCTTCTAAACGCGTCTGAGTGTAACGCCAGGGAGTAACACCACAACAGAAGGTAGGATCCAATGTGCAGGTTTATTCACAGTCAGGCAAGCAGTGGTCAATACGGGAGCAAACAGGTGTGTGAGGACAATCCAGAATCATAGTCAATTTAACAAGCAAGAGGTCGAAAGGCAGGCGGCAGACAAGGAAAACTAAATAAACAAGGCAAGGTTCAAAACACAGAGAAACAAGACCAGGATAATGCGTTGTAATGTTACCTTACAGATAAACAAGACTCGGCAAACTGAAGGGGTGAATGTGTGGCTTAAATACTGTGTGTAATCAGTCTCTGAAAGTCCTCAGGTGTGCAAATGTAATCAAGCTAGATGAGTGAGCATGGGTGTCAGGGAGAAGTGCATGTATGAAAATGTAGTCCAGGAAAGGTGTAGTTTTAAGTGTGTGTGTTTACCAGCGACATCTGGTGGTTGTTCGCTGGTGAACATGACAGAGCCCCCCCTCTAAGGAGTGGCTTCCAGACACTCCTAATACTGTTCAGGCGGGAGGTGGAGCGGAGGCGGAACTGGGGGAGGGATGGAGGGCCAGGACCATGCAGCGGGGGCGTACCTGGAGCGTGGAGCTGCGGAGGGCCTGGAGCGTGGAGCTGCGGAGGGCCTGGAGCGTGGAGCTGCGGAGGGCCTGGAGCGTGGAGCTGCGGAGGGCCTGGAGCGTGGAGCTGCGGAGGGCCTGGAGCGTGGAGCTGCGGAGGGCCTGGAGCGTGGAGCTGCGGAGGGCCTGGAGCGTGGAGCTGCGGAGGGCCTGGAGCGTGGAGCTGCGGAGGGCCTGGAGCGTGGAGCTGCGGAGGGCCTGGAGCGTGGAGCTGCGGAGGGCCTGGAGCGTGGAGCTGCGGAGGGCCTGGAGCGTGGAGCTGCGGAGGGCCTGGAGCGTGGAGCTGCGGAGGGCCTGGAGCGTGGAGCTGCGGAGGGCCTGGAGCGTGGAGCTGCGGAGGGCCAGGAGCGTGGAGCTGCGGAGGGCCTGGAGCGTGGAGCTGCGGAGGGCCTGGAGCGTGGAGCTGCGGAGGGCCTGGAGCGTGGAACTGCGGAGGGCCTGGAGCGTGGAACTGCAGTGGCCCTGGATCATGAGGCTGTGGCCATTGAGGAAGCTTAGGAGGCGACCATTCAGGGAGCTCAGGAGGCGGCGGCCATTCAGGAAGCTCAGGAGGCGGCGGCCATTCAGGAAGCTCAGGAGGCGGCGGCCATTCAGGAAGCTCAGGAGGCGGCGGCCATTCAGGAAGCTCAGGAGGCGGCGGCCATTCAGGAAGCTCAGGAGGCGGCGGCCATTCAGGAAGCTCAGGAGGCGGCGGCCATTCAGGGAGCTCAGGCGGCGGCGGCCATTCAGGGAGCTCAGGCGGCGGCGGCCATTCAGGGAGCTCAGGCGGCGGCGGCCATTCAGGGAGCTCAGGCGGCGGCGGCCATTCAGGGAGCTCAGGCGGCGGCGGCCATTCAGGGAGCTCAGGCGGCGGCGGCCATTCAGGGAGCTCAGGCGGCGGCGGCCATTCAGCGAGCTCAGGAGGCGGCGGCCATTCAGCGAGCTCAGGAGGCGGCGGCCATTCAGCGAGCTCAGGAGGCGGCGGCCATTCAGCGAGCTCAGGAGGCGGCGGCCATTCAGCGAGCTCAGGAGGCGGCGGCCATTCAGCGAGCTCAGGAGGCGGCGGCCATTCAGGAAGCTCAGGAGGCGGCAGCTCTGGAGGATCTGGCAGCTTTGGCAGCTCTGGAGGGTCTGGCAGCTCTGGAGGGTCTGGCAGCTCTGGAGGGTCTGGCAGCTCTGGAGGGTCTGGCAGCTCTGGAGGGTCTGGCAGCTCTGGAGGGTCTGGCAGCTCTGGAGGGTCTGGCAGCTCTGGAGGGTCTGGCAGCTCTGGAGGGTCTGGCAGCTCTGGAGGGTCTGGCAGCTCTGGAGGGTCTGGCAGCTCTGGAGGGTCTGGCAGCACTGGAGGGTCTGGCAGCACTGGAGGGTCTGGCAGCACTGGAGGGTCTGGCAGCACTGGAGGGTCTGGCAGCACTGGAGGTGGCGGTGGCAGCTCTGGAGGGTCTGACAGCACTGGAGGGTCTGGCAGCACTGGAGGGTCTGGCAGCACTGGAGGGTCTGGCAGCACTGGAGGGTCTGGCAGCACTGGAGGTGGCAGTGGCAGCTCTGGAGGTGGCAGTGGCAGCTCTGGCAGTAACAGCTCTGGTGGTGGCAGCTCTGGCAGTAACAGTTCTGGTGGTGGCATCAGCTCTTGTAACTCAGGTGGTGGTGGCCATTCTGGTGGCTCAGGTGATGGTATTTCAGGAACTGAAACAGGAACTATGGCAGGAACGGACAAGGAACAGGAAACCATCTTGTGAGCAGGTGGCAGATTGGCGCTTACCACATTGTGAGCTGGAGGGCTGGTTGTGACCACATTGTGAGCTGGAGGACTGGAGTCGGCCATCTTGTGAGCTGGAGGACTGGAGTCGGCCATCTTGTGAGCTGGAGGACTGGAGTCGGCCATCTTGTGAGCTGGGAGTGTGGTGATGGAATGAGCAGCAAGCCCCGTTGCCAGCGGTTCTTGCTGTCCTTTGCCCCCCCCCAAAAAATATTTAGGGGTGTCCTCCACCTCTCCTACAGTGAAGGGGGACCCACTCATTTGAAGTGCAAGATCAATATAACCTTCTAGAATCCCGTGGGGGTCATGCAAAGGCATTGTGGAATATAGGGGCTCAGAAAGTCCTCCACGAAAGAAAATCATTAGGCATAAGTCATCCAAAGATGTTAAATGGGCTACCTGGATGAAGTCCTCCACGTATTCCTCTATAGACCGGGCTTCCTGACGCAGACACATGATCTTGATACCCGCTGAATCCATTGTGTGGCCGAGTCTTCTGTAACGCCAGGGAGTAACACCACAACAGAAGGTAGGATCCAATGTGCAGGTTTATTCACAGTCAGGCAAGCAGTGGTCAATACGGGAGCAAACAGGTGTGTGAGGACAATCCAGAATCATAGTCAATTTAACAAGCAAGAGGTCGAAAGGCAGGCGGCAGACAAGGAAAACTAAATAAACAAGGCAAGGTTCAAAACACAGAGAAACAAGACCAGGATAATGCGTTGTAATGTTACCTTACAGATAAACAAGACTCGGCAAACTGAAGGGGTGAATGTGTGGCTTAAATACTGTGTGTAATCAGTCTCTGAAAGTCCTCAGGTGTGCAAATGTAATCAAGCTAGATGAGTGAGCATGGGTGTCAGGGAGAAGTGCATGTATGAAAATGTAGTCCAGGAAAGGTGTAGTTTTAAGTGTGTGTGTTTACCAGCGACATCTGGTGGTTGTTCGCTGGTGAACATGACAGAGCCCCCCCTCTAAGGAGTGGCTTCCAGACACTCCTAATACTGTTCAGGCGGGAGGTGGAGCGGAGGCGGAACTGGGGGAGGGATGGAGGGCCAGGACCATGCAGCGGGGGCGTACCTGGAGCGTGGAGCTGCGGAGGGCCTGGAGCGTGGAGCTGCGGAGGGCCTGGAGCGTGGAGCTGCGGAGGGCCTGGAGCGTGGAGCTGCGGAGGGCCTGGAGCGTGGAGCTGCGGAGGGCCTGGAGCGTGGAGCTGCGGAGGGCCTGGAGCGTGGAGCTGCGGAGGGCCTGGAGCGTGGAGCTGCGGAGGGCCTGGAGCGTGGAGCTGCGGAGGGCCTGGAGCGTGGAGCTGCGGAGGGCCTGGAGCGTGGAGCTGCGGAGGGCCTGGAGCGTGGAGCTGCGGAGGGCCTGGAGCGTGGAGCTGCGGAGGGCCTGGAGCGTGGAGCTGCGGAGGGCCAGGAGCGTGGAGCTGCGGAGGGCCAGGAGCGTGGAGCTGCGGAGGGCCTGGAGCGTGGAGCTGCGGAGGGCCTGGAGCGTGGAGCTGCGGAGGGCCTGGAGCGTGGAGCTGCGGAGGGCCTGGAGCGTGGAACTGCGGAGGGCCTGGAGCGTGGAACTGCAGTGGCCCTGGATCATGAGGCTGTGGCCATTGAGGAAGCTTAGGAGGCGACCATTCAGGGAGCTCAGGAGGCGGCGGCCATTCAGGAAGCTCAGGAGGCGGCGGCCATTCAGGAAGCTCAGGAGGCGGCGGCCATTCAGGAAGCTCAGGAGGCGGCGGCCATTCAGGAAGCTCAGGAGGCGGCGGCCATTCAGGAAGCTCAGGAGGCGGCGGCCATTCAGGAAGCTCAGGAGGCGGCGGCCATTCAGGGAGCTCAGGCGGCGGCGGCCATTCAGGGAGCTCAGGCGGCGGCGGCCATTCAGGGAGCTCAGGCGGCGGCGGCCATTCAGGGAGCTCAGGCGGCGGCGGCCATTCAGGGAGCTCAGGCGGCGGCGGCCATTCAGGGAGCTCAGGCGGCGGCGGCCATTCAGGGAGCTCAGGCGGCGGCGGCCATTCAGCGAGCTCAGGAGGCGGCGGCCATTCAGCGAGCTCAGGAGGCGGCGGCCATTCAGCGAGCTCAGGAGGCGGCGGCCATTCAGCGAGCTCAGGAGGCGGCGGCCATTCAGCGAGCTCAGGAGGCGGCGGCCATTCAGCGAGCTCAGGAGGCGGCGGCCATTCAGGAAGCTCAGGAGGCGGCAGCTCTGGAGGATCTGGCAGCTTTGGCAGCTCTGGAGGGTCTGGCAGCTCTGGAGGGTCTGGCAGCTCTGGAGGGTCTGGCAGCTCTGGAGGGTCTGGCAGCTCTGGAGGGTCTGGCAGCTCTGGAGGGTCTGGCAGCTCTGGAGGGTCTGGCAGCTCTGGAGGGTCTGGCAGCTCTGGAGGGTCTGGCAGCTCTGGAGGGTCTGGCAGCTCTGGAGGGTCTGGCAGCTCTGGAGGGTCTGGCAGCTCTGGAGGGTCTGGCAGCACTGGAGGGTCTGGCAGCACTGGAGGGTCTGGCAGCACTGGAGGGTCTGGCAGCACTGGAGGGTCTGGCAGCACTGGAGGTGGCGGTGGCAGCTCTGGAGGGTCTGACAGCACTGGAGGGTCTGGCAGCACTGGAGGGTCTGGCAGCACTGGAGGGTCTGGCAGCACTGGAGGGTCTGGCAGCACTGGAGGTGGCAGTGGCAGCTCTGGAGGTGGCAGTGGCAGCTCTGGCAGTAACAGCTCTGGTGGTGGCAGCTCTGGCAGTAACAGTTCTGGTGGTGGCATCAGCTCTTGTAACTCAGGTGGTGGTGGCCATTCTGGTGGCTCAGGTGATGGTATTTCAGGAACTGAAACAGGAACTATGGCAGGAACGGACAAGGAACAGGAAACCATCTTGTGAGCAGGTGGCAGATTGGCGCTTACCACATTGTGAGCTGGAGGGCTGGTTGTGACCACATTGTGAGCTGGAGGACTGGAGTCGGCCATCTTGTGAGCTGGAGGACTGGAGTCGGCCATCTTGTGAGCTGGAGGACTGGAGTCGGCCATCTTGTGAGCTGGGAGTGTGGTGATGGAATGAGCAGCAAGCCCCGTTGCCAGCGGTTCTTGCTGTCCTTTGCCCCCCCCCAAAAAATATTTAGGGGTGTCCTCCACCTCTCCTACAGTGAAGGGGGACCCACTCATTTGAAGTGCAAGATCAATATAACCTTCTAGAATCCCGTGGGGGTCATGCAAAGGCATTGTGGAATATAGGGGCTCAGAAAGTCCTCCACGAAAGAAAATCATTAGGCATAAGTCATCCAAAGATGTTAAATGGGCTACCTGGATGAAGTCCTCCACGTATTCCTCTATAGACCGGGCTTCCTGACGCAGACACATGATCTTGATACCCGCTGAATCCATTGTGTGGCCGAGTCTTCTGTAACGCCAGGGAGTAACACCACAACAGAAGGTAGGATCCAATGTGCAGGTTTATTCACAGTCAGGCAAGCAGTGGTCAATACGGGAGCAAACAGGTGTGTGAGGACAATCCAGAATCATAGTCAATTTAACAAGCAAGAGGTCGAAAGGCAGGCGGCAGACAAGGAAAACTAAATAAACAAGGCAAGGTTCAAAACACAGAGAAACAAGACCAGGATAATGCGTTGTAATGTTACCTTACAGATAAACAAGACTCGGCAAACTGAAGGGGTGAATGTGTGGCTTAAATACTGTGTGTAATCAGTCTCTGAAAGTCCTCAGGTGTGCAAATGTAATCAAGCTAGATGAGTGAGCATGGGTGTCAGGGAGAAGTGCATGTATGAAAATGTAGTCCAGGAAAGGTGTAGTTTTAAGTGTGTGTGTTTACCAGCGACATCTGGTGGTTGTTCGCTGGTGAACATGACACTGAGAGTCATCCCCTTTTTGCACAGTAGGCCTACCTTGTGTTTTATTTGCTAATTTAAGTTATTTTTTTAAAGATATATATAATGTATAAAACTATACATTATTTACATTACTTCATAATACCTATACATCTGATAAGCTTTTTTCATTAATGGACAATGCACAGATATTGATGTTTCACAGTGTTTTTACACTACATTATTTGAATCTACCAAGCTTAGCTTACAATGTTTGTAATGTTTACATTGTTCTACTTACATTAAATCTAAATTCCAAATATCAGAAATGACAACAGATTGTTAGGATTAATTTAATGTCAGTTTAATGTTATTGATTGATGGTTTATCAGGGGTTACCACAGCAGAATGAACCGCCACTTACTTGACAGATTTATTTATTTATTTTTTATTTAATTTTTAATTTTAGGTGTTTTATGTTTTTAAAAATAATTTATAATAGCATCTTTAGTGATTTTCAACTGGTTACACTATCTTATCTCAATAGGTGGATTTAGAGGTTTTTGCAAAAAAAGCTCTGGTGGATTTAGCTGGTTTTGACACAAAAGAAAATCTACCTTGTTTAAAACCAATTAATTGTCTAAAGTTACTTTTTTTTAAAGGTATTTTATTAACTTGCTAATAACCTTTATCATTACATATAAAATGAAACTTTTGAACCTAATAAGAGGAGCCTGGTAGAAAATGCTCATTAACAAAAAAAAAAGAGGTCTGACGGATTTGCTTGATGAAATTCTTTATAGTTATCATTTTTAAGTAATCTTAAAGTACTATTAGCTGTTGAGCTGTATTTAATGAATCATCAAGAAATTAAAAAAAAAAAAAGTAAAAAAATCACCAACATCCTGGATGACCTGAGAGAGGCTAGCCTTATAGCTATTTTCATTTTTGGATGAACTCTGTCTTTGAAAATGATCGGTACTTTCATGTTAATGGTAACTTCTTTGATTGCTCCTTTTTCTTCAAGACTGATAGCAATGTAATATTTTTTGAAGATTCTGTAATTACAGACAATTAGTTACAAATGAATTTAAAACCGCACTGATTTATAGATACTGCAGCAGTTATTCCTCATACAAACGGCAAATATCACATAAAAAACGATTAACTTGCAACCATTCGATCCATTAACGGGAAAAGGAGGGCAGTGATTTTAATCATGCTCTCTTGTTAACTCGATTGTTCTCAGAAATCTGTCTAAACGCAGGCCCAGATGTTTTCTGCAGGGTCTCCAAAATGAACGCTTTAAAAACGCTCTCCTTTTCAATCACTTCTGATCAGTCCCAGTGCCCGCAAGCTGCGTCTTTGTTGTGTCAGTTGATCAAATTAATGCGCTGACATAATACAAATGAACAAACCCCAGATGGTGTTATACAGTAGCGTGACAGCTTCATCCACTAACACAAATTTAGAGAGATGATGTACTCCAGGCCCAGTCCTCAGAAGCACACATCATCATCATCATTATTTCTCTTGTCGTCCTCTAGCACTGCTCGGAGAATGGTGGAGTATCTCTATTGGATGATGGACTGCCCGACTTTTACACCAAGAGAGTTTTACCAGACAGGTGCTTCAGTACTGAAACTCTTCTGTGTGGTAATGAAGTCTTAACTATGACGGTGTCACATTTGCTCACTTTTTAAAGGTTGAAGGGATAGCAGGCTTGCACGAATGTGGGTGTTATCTTATCTCTGACACCCCGTATCTCTGTCCTGCAGTCAGCTGTCGTCTCACCATCACGCTCAGGCTTTGAGAAGAAAGAAACGACGCAGTGTGCTGTCAATCTTTTCGGGATTCAGGAAGAACCGAAACTCTACCATATCATATCAGGAGCCTGATCCTACAGGAAGGGGCGGGGCTTGCGGGGAGGAATGTCGCACTAAGTGAGTGAATTGTATTTTGAAATCCACATGAACAGGAAGCTGTGATGTTTGTTTTTTCGTTTTGTGATGCAGTTCCTTGAGGAACACACTATTAAAGAGCCCCTATTATGCATTAAAAGGGTCATATTTTTGGTTTTGGGGGTCTCCAACAACAGTCTGATATGCATTTAAGGTCAAAAAACACTTGTCAAACAATATTATCATTGTCTTATAATTGTTACTATCGTGTATAAGTAATGGAAGGATCCAATTGCAAGTAAAAATACCTTATTGACGCAGTCAATATAGTATCACAAGTAACACAAAAAGAAATAAACAAACAAAAACAAGCTATATTCCGACTATATCGGGGATCAGGAGAACAGACAGGGAACCAAGAAGCTAGGTCTCAGAAAGGGACTCCTCGCCAGTCCTAAACACAAACAGAATGATCAGCAGAGAATTAACGAACTGACACGAGACAAGAGACACGCTGCCTAGATATAGCTGAGTTTACAAGTCGCAGCTGGCAGGCTAATCAGGACAGCAGGACTCCACATAGCACGTGACAAAAACACTGACGTCAGACACACGTTGAACACCAAAACAAAACCATGTGACCAAACAGACACTCAGAAGTGCGCACACACCTACAACCGTGACAATAATATTAATTTATCTAATTATCGCAACAACTTCCATATGATTCGTTCAGTGATCCATTTTTTCCTAAACCCCTCTTTAGCACGATGCTAATCTGCGCTGATTGGACAGATGACAGCCTGTTTTGATTGGTTGACAGCATTCTGCACGAGACAGAGAGAAATGCCCACCATGGCTTATCAACAATATTGGAAGTAGTCAAAGTGGAGAGTGTATGTGTGAGCATACCCTCCCGGGAGTCTCCCTCATTTCAGACCCATCTCCCGCCACCCTCCCGTTTTGTTATTTCTCCCGGAAAACTTTTAACTTTTAATGTGGTTTTAGTCACAGTATGTGACTATAAAGAGCTTACAGTACAAGCGGTAACAAGTGACAAAAAACAATTAAATAAATAATTTGCAAGCTAGAGAATACAAGGAGGCAACCATTTTAATCACACTCACTTAACACTTGTGAAATGGAGAAAGAAACTGGTCCTTGAACTGAGTACTGTAAAGTTCCTGTTAAGCTCTGACAAAGTCCTATACATTTATAGTCTTTTCTGATCCTTACTTTAACAAATGGCTGACGAATCCCCCGTTGTATGCGTGTAGATTGCTCAAGCACTGGTCAGAAAAATGTTCATGGGATGAACAAGCTGGCTACATTTTGCAACATTTATCTTTTCTATTCTTAATAACGACCCTTCTTTCAGAGTTGCTAAAAGAGATGCTCAACTTAATGTGTCTTCAGAATTCCCCATGTGTTCAACAGGATTTAGATCAGGAGACATTTTTCTAATAATATATTAACATATTTTACATAAAAGCTTTATTAGTCTTTCTTTAACAGACAACACTGGAAAAATACTATTATAACATATAATACTGCAACAAAGTGTTCTGTTTTCAACATCCCATTAATTTAATTTAACATGTCAGTATTCATTTGTGTTATGCTAGTGCGTAAACTATTCAATTAATATAATTTAAAGTAATTTCACCTTAAAGTGACAGTTTCAAGAAAACAAGTATGGTTAATATATTAAAGATTAAGTCTGTAAAATAAACGATTAAACGTGCTGATGATCACCCGTCTTGTCACTGTAAGGTTGTATTTCAGCTTTAACATGCTTTAAAAAAAAAAAAAAAACAAAGCAGCTGCTTGTCATCACAACAGCAATAAGATCCAATGGACGACCGTTCGCTTTCACTCCAAAATGGCGGAATCGTGGGGCTGTTGCTGGGCGCTGCTGTTGCAATGAACGTTCTATTGAGTGTCGCCTCTTGGTGATTCTAAGCTCTTTGAACACGGCCAGTACCTCAGACAGACGTAATCTGAGAATTTAACTGAAAACAAACAGGAAGTGCATTTTCAGATTATAATTTTATTGTTCACTACAAAACTAGCAATGTAAGCTAATTGAATCAATGCGGTTAGTTTTGATTTCATGTGTACTTTAAGAAATAATAATAATGATTTATAATAAAGTAGTGCAAAAGTTTGGGGTTGGTCTTTTTTATGTTTTTGAAAGAAGTATACTATGTTGGGCTTGAATTGATCAAAAATACAGTCTATTTTTCTCTCTTTTGTTTTTGGATGCACCAATATGACCAGTACCGATAAACGAGTCATTAGATTTGGAAGTCAAAAAAGTCAGTATATATGCAGATAAATACACAATTTGATATAAATATTTCTCAGCCTGATATCATGAACAAAAGGCAAACAGAGTCGAAAACTGATTTTGTTTACAGCTAGGAAACTGCTAGGAAACAGCTAGCTTTTTATTTTTTTATTTTTTGCAAAATAATTTATAAACTGCAGATCTGATGTCCTCCTTTTAAAGGGTGAAAACCTCTCACACTGCCAAAATTTTGTTTCGTTTAGCATAAAACCATAGGACAAATGCATGATGGAAATGCATTCATCCACATAATGTGAAACCTTTATTTAAAACCCCCATAACCAGCTGCATGTTAAGTGCATTAAAAAAAAAAGTGGTAGTAGTATATTTAAACATGTCATCAATTGGTGTGATAGAAAGGTACTTCATCATTACTTTGCTGCTCAAAGAGCATTTCTTATTGATTTCAGTTGCTTTGTTTACATTTAAAATTATCAATAAAGTTCTGTTTTCATGCCATGTGTTTAAGTGAGCAAAATCAACACTTCCTGGAAAAGCTAGCATGATGCATCAATAATCTAATGTAATTTTCTGCAAGTAGAGAAGCCATTTTAGCTCTTTATCTTTTATAATAAATGCATTGTGCCTCAGAGCGGCAGACAAAACAAACGCTGTCGTTTTATTTTATTTATCTGTTTAAAGGCAGGTACCTGATATTTAGGGTTAAAAAACAAGGCTCCACCCTCGTCTTCAAAAGGGGTGTAGATCAGCAGCTTATTTGCATTTGAAAGATGCACAAAAACATGCTTATAACTTTCAAAAAAAAAAAAAACAGCATTTACAGTATGGTATAATAGATGTGAGGTATTTTGAGCTAAACCACATAGACATTCTCAGGGGACACCTGACATATCTTGTTAAAAGAGCATAATATGACACCTTTATTACTGATTTTCGTCTTTTGCTTTCTCAGTATCGCGACTGAGAATGTGTACTCCTTGATTCAACACCCAAAAGATCGCGGGAGGTTAGATGGAAGCACTGAAGGCACCAATGGGAGGCTGGTAGGGCCTGGTGTTCAGAGGACCCCTCAGCTGTCAGGACGGCCTGTTCAGGGTATACCCCTGCCAGGAATGATGGGAATCAGCCCCTCCTGCTTCTCACACAGACAGGTAAAGTCACATTTAATGGGATAGTTCACCCAAACCTCAGAATTCTGTCATCATTTACTTACTATTCACTTGTTTCAAACCAGTTTAAGTTTTTTTTATGTTTAACACAAAAAAAGATATTTTGAAGAATGTTGGAAACCTCTAACTATTGGTTTCAATAATATATATATATATATATATATATATATATATATATATATATATATATATATATATATATATATATATTATTATTATTATTATTATTATTATTATTTATTTTATTTTTTATTTTTTTTATGGAAGTTTCCAGTTTTTTTTTTAATATTTTCTTTAGTGTTCAACAGAATAAAAATTATCAACTCAAATTGGTTTAACCCTTTAACTGCACCACCAAGACAAAATTGTTTGGATTGCATTTCTTAACTCCTACTGTCACTAGTTAACACACTCAATTTCATTAACACACATCCCATAATTTCTAAAATGTTAACCTCTACCAAATGGTAGATATGTTGGTTTATGGTAAAAATACCAGAATTAACACATATACTATGAAAATATAAAGTGGAAGAACAATTTATTTAAAAAACATAATCAAAATAAAACATTTTTGAATACTAAATCACCTTTTTTTGAAGTATGCCATAAAATATTTCAGATTCTCATTTAACTTGTTTTCTTGTTTGTTTTTTTTACAATAAACCAAAATCAAGTGTAGTAGTGCAGCAGGATTATATTTGTTTATTGTTTTTATTTATTTATTTATTTTTTGTAAACCAACAATGCTGTGTGTGTAAACCATTATTTAAAACAGTCATTTTTAAAATTACTTTAGCAGTCATTATTTAAAACAGTAATAACACAGGCAACTGTTTGGTAGAGGGGCAGCCAAAGGGTTAAATTAAGTAAATTGTGACATAATTTTTACTTTTGAGTGAACTTTCTCTTTAAAATGACGTTCAAAATGGTCATTTAATTTTAAATAAATGTAGAATGAAATAATAATAATAATAATAATATTAATAATAATACATAATAAATTTAAATAAGCTCCATTTAAGTAATAGTTGATTGTGTCAATAATCAGTTTAAAATACCACCTTCAAAATATATATTTAATCTACACAGCATATTGTAATTCATTGAGTTATAATGTTAAAATTATTTTATCAAATTTTTACTTCAATGAACTTTTGTTCTTAAGAATCCTATCATTTACATAATTTGTTATACTATTTTTGTTTTTAAAAAAGCAGTGTTGAACATTTTAGGGTGCTACTTGGAAAATGGAAATGATTTTAAAGGTTGTGATTTTGACCATACTGAATTTCATACTAATGCTGGTATAAATAATTGTCGGTAACATTTTTGAAAAACTACACACTATGAATCATCTATTAAGAAGTAGCAAATAGTGAATTCATTATTTGTTAAGCATCAACTCTACATTAATACATGTTAGTAAGCAGTTTATAACTACAAATACAAATGCTCTACTCTTAACTAACAAGCAGATTTAAAATGTGCTTAATAGTTGTTTTTTCATACTTCATAAAAAGTGAATAAGTAACGACTAAATTAAGTATCACATTATTTACAAAATCAGTAGTATTTAAGAGTAGTTGGAGACTTTTAAGATCATTTAGAATGAGCTAGTAAATGAATAATAAACTATTCAAATCAACATTTATATATTATTATTCATGCATAAATTAATAGTTTATTGTTTCTGTTAATAAATGCTTTATTAACTGATTAACTGTGACCTGATCTAAAGTAAGGACTATTTATACTTCATAAATACCTGATAAATGACAATTAAAGGCTCAGTATCAAATGAACAATGCATCTGAATAACAGGAGTGTCAAAATATAAACTGGATAAAATGACAAAAACAATTTAACATTACATTACGATACAACATTTCGATGTTATTTAGCGAAGTTTAAACTGCACACAGTAAATTTATTTTAGTTAAGATTGCAAAGATTTATTTTTCAGTTGATACAGTTCCGTTTGTGTGTCTCTAAATGAATAGAAATTATTGAAGTCATTTATTTTCCTTTTTACTGTTTAGAATATAACTGAGTCTTTAATTGTCTTTTATAGGGAGACACTTTAGATTAGGTCACAAAGCTTGATGAAGTTGATTTAGTAAAGCATGTGCTGACATACACATTAACTGATAATGTATGCCTGAATAATAAGATACATAAATGTTAACTTAGTTTATTAATCATTTACTTACACATTCTGAATGATCTTTAAAAAGCAGCAAATTCTCTCAAATAAAGTGTTTGTAAATGAAGCAATACTTAATTTACTAATGAAAGAATAATAATTAACAAAATATGAAAATTACAATCATTAAGCACATTATACATGTGTTTATAAGTCAAAAATACAGCATTTGTATCTGCAGTTATAAACTGCTTACTAACATCTGTTTATGTTGAGTTAATGCTTAACAGATAACAAATTGACTATTTGCTAATGCTTAATAAATGATTCATAGCGTGCAGTTTTAAAAAAGTGTTACCTAAGTTCCTAATCTAGGGGGCTTTGCCAGGTAAAAGGCATACAAAAATTGCTTGTTAGCATTTTTTAATTTATAATTTACTAAATTCCTTTTCATGCCATAAAATTCCAACACTCTGTGGCCTCTGACCAATTCAGTCAAAGAGCAAAGCCAATTCCTAAATTAAATAAGGTTAACCCTGCTACTAATATTTATATTTGCCATTCCAGAAATATTGCTTTTATGCTGCAGGCGGTGCTGAGAGCATGCATTGGAGGAGGGAAGGAAATTGTTTTCATTAGCCAGTAATACAACACTAGCATCACTCGTTTTTGATCAATTTGGGAACTAAATAGGAATTTTATGAGCATAATGACGTGTTTACCACAGTCCCTCACACCCGGCCTCTCTCTTCCCTGCAGTCGCCTGATTACAGCGAGGTTTTCGGCTCATCTGAAGAGATTGGATACAGAGAGCATGAGACTGACCGGCATTCGGATATTGTCGCTAAAGGCCACACGCCGTCTATAGACAGACAGGAATCAGGAAGACAGGAATCACAGTCAGACAGCCAGAAAAAGGCAGACGGTGTAATAGATCCTCAGCTGCTGGAAACCAGAAAAAGACCCGATCCGCCGCCTCAGAGCACCAAACCAAGCCTTGCAAAGACACGGCAGCGCCATCTGGAGGAGAGTTCTGGTACTGCACAAGTTTATATCTGATGTAATAAGCATATAATTTTTTATATCTTCACTCATGGTGGTTATTTGTGGTCCCTAGATAAATCTACTGAAGATTCGGGAGAGCTGAGGGAAAAGGATGAAGAAAAAGAGAGCGGAAGATGTGGAGAGGACCTAAAAGACCAAAAACCACAAGGACAGACTCCACTGATCCCTGAAAAGGTGCTTGGATGGTAGTTTCCCAAAAAGACGCAAAAGTGAGTGATTGTTACGTAACAGATTTTGACTTTGTTGTTCCTTTCAGCCATGTTATTATTCACCTCACACGTCTCCCATTGGCTCCTCGCCGCATGACGTGGCCAATGAGCATCAGCCACCAGCTGCTCCGCCCACCTCTGCTAAGCCTGTGTTTCATTCCACTTCAGTAGATTCTGCTTTACTTCAAGGTAATTCAGGGACAACATTGATGTTTAAATGTCATACTGGATGAGGCGATTAATATTTCATATGCTACAGTTGCATTTCGAATCACAACATGTATAAAAGAGATCCTGAGTTCTAAAAGATGCAGAACTTGATTGTCAAGTGTTGCCAAAGATCCCTGAATAGAATAATACTTTGTGAAAAAAATTTCAAAATGAAGAGTAATAATAATTAGACAGACCGTCTGTCTGTCTGTCTGTCTACCCAGACAGATAGATAGATAGATAGATAGATAGATAGATAGATAGATAGATAGATAGATAGATAGATAGATAGATAGATAGATAGATAGATAGATAGATAGATAGATAGATAGACAGACAGACAGACAGATGGACAGACGGACAGATAGACAAACAGGTAGATGGACGGACGGACGGACAGATAGATAGATAGATGGACAGACGGACAGAAAGACAAACAGGAAGATGGACAGACGGACAGATAGATAGATAGATAGATAGATAGATAGATAGATAGATAGATAGATAGATAGATAGATAGATAGATAGATAGATAGATAGATAGATAGATAGATAGATAGATAGATAGATAGATAGATAAACAGGTAGATGGATGGATGGGCGGACGGATGGACAGATGGACGGACGGACGGACGGACGGACGGACGGACGGACGGACGGACGGACGGACGGACGGACGGACAGACAGACAGACAGACAGACAGACAGACAGACAGACAGACAGACAGACAGATAGATAGATAGATAGATAGATAGATAGATAGATAGATGGATGGATGGATGGATGGGCGGACGGATGGACAGACGGAGGGACGGACGGACGGACAGACAGACAGACAAACAGACAGACAGACAGACAGACAGACAGACAGACAGATAGATAGATAGATAGATAGATAGATAGATAGATAGATAGATAGATAGATAGATAGATAGATAGATAGATGGACAGATGGACAGATGGACAGACGGACAGATAGACAAACAGGTAGATGGACGGACGGACAGATAGATAGATAGATGGACAGACGGACAGATAGATAAACACGAAGATGGACGGACAGATAGATAGATAGATAGATAGATAGATAGATAGATAGATAGATAGATAGATAGATAGATAGATAGATAGATAGATAGATAGATAGATAGATAGATAGATAGATAGATAGATAAACAGGTAGATGGATGGATGGGCGGACGGATGGACAGACGGACGGACGGACGGACGGACGGACGGACAGACAGACAGACAGACAGACAGACAGACAGACAGACAGACAGACAGATAGATAGATAGATAGATAGATAGATAGATAGATAGATAGATAGATAGATAGATAGATAGATAGATAGATAGATAGACAGATGGACAGACGGACAGATAGACAAACAGGTAGATGGACGGACGGACGGACAGATAGATAGATGGACAGACGGACAGATAGATAGATGGACAGACGGACAGATAGATAAACAGGAAGATGGAATGGATGGATGGATGGATGGATGGATGGATAGATGGATGGGCAGAGAGATAGAGACCCCATAATTACTTTATATTGTAAAAAAATAATTATATAGACTATGGTAATAAATTAATTAATCAATTTATTTAGTTATTTATTTAGATTGATTATTAGTATTGTTAGTAAGTTTACAAATAATTCACTATATTAAAATGATTCTTAACTTCACTGCATTATTTTAAATATTATTGCTAAAACATAAAGTAAACAAACTATTTGTACATTATTACAACATTTTGTATTATAATTATTCTCCCAAAAAGTTTTGGTTTTCTACTCATTTAGAAAAACAGTAACATAGCAAATGTATGACCTTTACTATTGCTCAGGTGATGAAATCAAGAGCAGTCCTGGAGGTCCCATGAAACCACATCGAAACAGGAAAGCGAACTCATGTGACACAGGTACACTCTTTGAACTCCCCTTTTTCGAGCGAGTGCAGAGGGTCCGCATTCACCATCTCCAGCTCTAGCATGCTTTCATCTTCCAGCTCAGCCTTACTTTGTGTGATCCTCACGTAGTGCCAATCCCTCCTTCTGTGTGCCCCCTGTATTTACCCCCTCAGGAATGGAGCAGGACACCCGCTGTGATCTGGAAAGATCCTCAGATCGCAAACCCCCTGTGAAAAAACCTAGACTCCCTCCGAAAAGAAATAAGTCATTGGATTTCCCTGGTACTGTGTTGTTTTGTTGCGTGTCTTTTTATGTGCATCTTAAAAGCATTGGTCAGTTTAGTCTGCATGGAAAGCTCTCCGGTAATTTTCAGGGGTGTGAAAAGTATTCAAAAATCATACTCAAGTGAAAGCATTTAACTCGACTAACTAAAAATATAATTGAGTAAAAGTAATGGAAAAAAAAAGAAATTGAAGTGGAAAATGGCTATATGAAAAATTACTGACTTTAAAAGTACTGATTTTATAAGTATGTTTTTAATCATTTAATTATTTTAATAGTATTTTTTTATTGAAGATCTAAAAAAAATCTACCAAATTGTAATTTAAAAATAAAGTATATTAAGCATTTATTATATAATTTTTTAATGAAATGTTGATTTGTCAGATTAATAAATCAGGAAATCAGGATTATTCCACCACATACTTATTTCTAAACTCTTCGAAATATTAATATAAAATAAAACACATATTTAGACATCTTTTTTTTATTTTATGCAATAAAAAAGCTAAATGAGAATGTTTTTATTTTGAATTTGGAAGTCATTTCATCAGAAGTTTACAGAACAAAACAAAACTAGTTTTTTTTTACTTTTACTTGAATTTAAAACTGTCTCTTAATTTTGTTCCACAGCTATAAAACAACCAAAAACAATGCTTTGTAAAGACATACTTCTTTTTATTTTAAAGGGATAGTTCCCACACAGTGGGAGTTTCCCTTCACACTCTCCCTTCACTCAGGCCCTGTTTACACTAATACGTTTTAGTTTTAAAATGGCATTTTAGAATGAAAACGATCCTCGTTCACACTGGCGTTTCACCTGGAGTTTCTGAACAGCTCTCTGTCCACACTATACTGCTGAAAATGCACATCACGTCCCCACAAACACTCTGGCATGTGCTTTGAGGACATTAACCCAGATGAGACTGTTTGGACTGTTCATCAAGGATATAACGCTGGATCTAATCTTACTATATTTGTTAAGCGTGATATTTAATTCATCTTGTCTTTATCTAATAACATATTCCCGACTTTGGTCTTTTGAATCGATTACTTGTTCTCAGGTAATGTGTTTTGGCTGTGCTCAAAGATAAGTTAATACATTAATTTATGTAACCACTTACACTGATTCTGCACATTTGACTGATTGCTTGCCTTTATTCCCTTTAATGTGTAAACTTATTGTATGTTATACTTTTATAATGGCCATTATTGATTTTTAAAACTGATATTTAGCAAAAGAGACAGGGGTATTTTTCGTATTTTTAGTGAAAATGAAAGGAGGCATTTGTGTTATAGGCTCAGTTTGGTTTTAAATATGCACACAGTGAAGATGATGATGGTCATATATATACAGGTTGATTTTTAATTGGATGCTTTATTCACAAATCTTACATACGATATTCCAGTTTTGCTTATAAATTGAATTACCATCTTTGGATGGAAACATAGCTAGTGATAGAGAAGTTACAGATAGAAAAGTTACAGCTTCCCAATATTCTCCAAAATATCTTCTTTTGTGTTTACAGAATAAAGAAGGATGAGTAATTAGTAAGCAAATTGACATTTTTGGGTGAGCTATCCCTTTAAGAATGCACATTTTAATGTTCCTTTACCTTATTAAAGTGCGCAAGATAGAAGGAAATAAAATGTTTTATCTCAAACAAAATTGTAAAGAATAAAGAGTACTTCTTCAGAAAATGTACTCAACTAAATATACAAGTAGTTCATTTTGAATTTGCGATTAAGTATAAAAAAAATCCCCCAAAACAATGATCAAGATCAGCAATCAAGTAAAATGACTCAAGTATTTCACATCCCTGGTTATTAGAGGAAAACTTTCTGGTGTTTCATGTGAATGTACTGTATCTTGTATGTGTGCTGCCTGTGTTTGTGAGTCTACAGACAGATGGCTCTGAGCTGACCTTTAACAAAGCCAGATTAGTAAACAGGTAACGTAAGTAGACCATCACTCACTCTCTCTGTCTCTCTTTCTATTCCTCTGTTTATCCCCACAGGTCATCAGAGTTCAGAGCCGAGCAACACTGAAGCATCATGACAACCATTTGAGCCAAAGCTCTGTGAAAACATGGGCTCATTGTGATGCCGAGAGGAGAGAGCGAGTGAGAGAAAGAGAGGAGGGAGAGAGAATTTGCACCTTGATCAATTTCATAGTCATTTTGCACACTCATATTCTTGCATACTCCAGTGAGTTGTTTTGCTTTCCCTCCTGCTTTTGACTTAACATTCCTTCCTAAAGGGATAGTTCACTCGGAAAATTTTTAAATCGGTTCTCATTTACGCACGTCATGATTTTGCCAAGTATGATGCGATTTTGGGTTAACATCCATGTTGATCCTAGAACATAATTCTATACCTATTCCCTACCCCTAAACCCAACCATAACTGTAAATTATTCCAAGTTGGATAATAATCATGTAGATATGATTATAATCAAGTGCATAAACCTAACCTTAAGCCTAAACTTAACATAAATAGTGAACATATGCCCTAACTCTGATTGGCTGATTGGAGTGTTGTTCCAGAATCAATGCAGATGTTAACCCAGGAACATGTCCTACTTAGTGAAATCAAGTTGGTGCTCATTTACGCACCCTTAGTGGTTGCAAACCCTTATGAGTTCTTTTTTTCTGTTAAACACAATATTTTGAAGATTGTTGGAAACCGCTAGCCATAAGCTGTATTTCTGTCCAAAGTTACCCATTTATTTTTAAAAATATTGCAAATAAAACACAGTTTTCAATCCATGTGATCAAGAGCATTACAAATTGTAATTTCCAGTGAAACTAATGAAAAATATTCATTCATTTTCTTTTCGGCGTAGTCCCTTTATTAATCAGGGGTCGCCACAGCGGAATGAACCGCCAGCTTATCCAGCACATGTTCCATGCAGCAAATGCCCTTCCAGCTGCAACCCATTACTGGGAAACATCCATACACACTCATTCACACACACACACACACACACACACACCAAGGACAATTTAGCTTACCCAATTCACCTATAACACATGTTTTTGGACTTATGGGGGAAACAGGAGCACCTGGAGGAGACCCACGCGAACATGGGGAGACCATGCAAACTCCACACAGAAACGCCAACTGACCCAGTTAGAGCTCGAACCAGCAACCTTCTTGCTGTGAAACAATTGTGCTACCCACTGCGCCACTGTGCTGCCCATGAAAAATATTAATAATTAAAAACGAGAGTTTCTGCAAGCAGAGAAACAGCTGTATGTCATTTGTTTGGGAAAATGATTGTGTAAAACTTTTCTAGGAGGTAACAATACAGAATCATTTTAGGATGGAAATTCACTGAGTTGTTTTATCATATTGAACCGTTTTTTTAATTCAGAGTAGAATAAATATCATAAAGTAATTTGTCAGACAAACAAGAATTTGGTTAAATAGTGAAACAAAACAATGCAATGACAAAGGTCAGAAACATCTATTAAGAGCATATTACGATAGTTAAAATGCAGCTGAATGGAAGACAGAACATAAACTCCTTAGAGACAGTTCACCCAAAAATAAAAATTCTGCCACCTTTTACTCATCTTTGATTTATTATTAATTTATTAATGATTTATTAATTTATTATTAAATTATTATTTTTTTTTTTAATATAGGAAACTGCTAACCACTGACTTCCAAAGTTTTCCCACCATGGAAGACAATAGTTAACTCTTTTTTTCAACATTCTTCAAAGTATCTTTTTTATATGAACAGTCAATATAATTGTATGATATTATCTATAAACCCCTAGTAATACTTTCGCTCAGGTATTAGCAGAAGTATCAAATCAACATTTGAGATGGTATGAGATGAGATTGGTTAACTGGTTAGGCTAGTTATCCAGTCACATCACTTTTTTAATGCACATTAGGGGTTTATTATGTGTTTCATAATTAAATGAAATGTAACGGAGGCCAGCAAGCGAAGTGTTATGCAGGTAAGCTTCACTCTTCTGGCTTCAAAAGGTGCTCTAGCGACAGACACTAGAGGCTATGATCTTTAGCCTCCTTATTAGAGCAATCAACTCACATGCAAAAAATCGCCAGTTCGATCCCAACGCAGCGCGGGATGGGTGAAGTAGGATTGGTGGGTTACACATGGGGGCTCGCCCGGGAAGGGAGTGAGGTTTAGGTGGAGTGAGTGTAACGGAGGCCAGCAAGTGAAGTGTTATGCAGGTAAACCTTACTCCTCCGGCTTCGAAATGTGCTCTAGCGACAGACGCTCAGGGCCATGGTCTTTAACCTTCTTGTTAGAGCAATCAACTCCTATGCAAGAAATGACTGGTTCCATCCCAGCTCAGTGCAGGTTGGGTGCAATAGGATTGGTGGGTCACACATGGGGGCTCGTCTGCTATGGGAGTAAGGTTAGGGGGGGTAAGTGTAACAGAGGCCAGCTAGCGAAGTGTTATGCAGGTAAACCTCACTCCTCTGGCTTCAAAAGGTGCTCTAGTGACAGACACTAGAGGCCATGGTCATTAGCCTCCTTGTTAGAGCAACCGACTCCCAGTAGGACCAGTGGGTTACATATAGTTTAGACGCATATATATATATATATATATATATATATATATATATATATATATATATATATATATATATATATATATATATATATATATATATATATTTTTTTTTTTTTTAATTATTATTATTTTTTTAAATATATCAGAATCAATTGAGCGCAGAAGTTTTCAATGAATTTTATGTACCCCATGATGTTTCCATTCAGCATTTACTGCATATGCAATAGCTTAAAATGTGCATAAAATTGGAAAGTGGAAAAACAGCTATCCATTATCAGTAAATGATTATAAGAGTCAGTGGCTCAAGGTTTCCAGCACTGTTCAAACAGAAGAAGTTCAAAACAAGGATAAAAGTGTGATAAAATGATGATGACAGAGTATTGTTTTTTGGGTGAACTAAACCTTTAACCTTCTGCACTTAACTACCATTCCTTCATTTAATGTTCTCTCCGTCTCTCTCCCTCCGAGTCTGCCGACAATCTTTGACATAAAGGAACTTTTTTGCTATTTATCTTTAAAACCATAGAATGATATTTTGTAAAGTATAATATATAAACAGAACCAATATTTGCACTAATCATGGCTTGAATTCTCTTTCGGTTTGGTGGATGTTCCTCCCCTCATGTCTGTGTGACGTTTTCGTAGTGTGCGACTAACTTATCATTTTCCGTCTACTCGATCAATATCATTAGCAGTATTACTGTTGTCTTAATCAGGCATTGTTTATGCAACTGGATAAATGTTTAAGAGTTTGCCGGCCCTAAATGAGCTTTATTTTCTACTAAATGTGACTGAATGAATAAAAACTAAATATCACATTTGCTGTTGTGCTTTTACTGTTTTCATTAAACATTGATGAAACACTGTAGACAATAATCAGGGGAAAAAAACTAAACAACACAAGGAACGTTAAAGAATTTTATTTTAGCACTACTGTGGTACTTTTTTATATTTAAATGGAAACATCTAAAGGTTTGGAGTTAGCAAGATCTTGTATTTTATGTTTAGAGCAAAAGTACAGTAAATGTTGTAAATTGTTATTAAAATAAAACTGTTAATTGCTATTTTTATATTTATATTGTATAATTACTATTTTGAAATCCTTTTTGTTATGATTTCATGTCAAATGATTCTTCAGAAATCATTCTAATATGCTGCTTTGGTGCTCAATAATCAATCTTGAGTAAAATTATGACAATATTAAGCCTATTTCATTTTTTATGGAAAAATAACAAAACACCTTCCTTAAAAATGATATAAGTAGCAAATTTAGTTTTGTACGTTTTTTTTAAGTGGCTCAAGATTGCAATACAATACTTTTAAAAGTAACTACCCAGCACTGTCAATAAAATATGTCATTATCAAATCTGAAAAACATAAGGTACTTTAAAAAATATGATCACAGTAATACTGTGGTTTGGAGTTAGCAAGAGTACAGTAAATATTGTGAACTGTTAAAAAAATTAAACTTTTAATTGCTATTTTTATATTTATATTGTAGAAGTATTATTTTTATTATCTTTTTTGGTATGATTTCATGTCAAATGATTCTTCAGAAATAATTCTAATATGCTGTTTTGGTGCTCAATAATCAGTCTTGAGTAAAACAATTAAAAAATCAAGCCTATTTTATTTTTTAAATGCAAAAATAACACTTTCCTTAAAAAGTACAGTATACAAGTAACGCATTTAGTTGTGTAGTTTTTTAAGTGGCTCAAGACTGCAATACATTACTTTAAAAAAAAAAATATTGTCAAATCTAAAAAAAAACTGATGTGCTACTGTAAATATGTTTCTTAAACTATGGCAAATTATTTTTAGGATAAAGTACAAACAGAAATCATGTACCAAAGAAGGGACAGCTTGTCATTGCCTTTGAAGTTAATTAAAGAACAGAAAAATTACTGTATATTATTATTATTATATGATTATATAATAGATATTAACACTGTGGGAGAGTTTAAAACAGGGTTAAAAAAATAACATCAAAGGTACTCTAAAAACTATGACCACAGCAATACTGTGGTACTTAAATATGCAAACATAAAGGTTTGGAGTTAACAAAATCTTGTTCTTTCTACTTAAAGCAAAAGTACAGTAAATGTGGAGAAATATTATTCAAGTAAAGCTATTCTAATTGCTTTTGTATATATATATTTATTTATATATATAATTATTATTTTTTTTTTTTCAGTCATTTTCAATCCTGTGTCAAATGATCCTTTGGAAATAATTCTAATATGCTGATTTGATGTTCAACAACCAGTATTTGGTAACGTTACTTTTAAAAGTAATATCTTACAATATTTAGTCTTTTTTTTTTTTTTTTTTTTTTTTTTTGCTATTTTAATGCAAAAATGACATCAAACATAACTTCCCATCACATTATTGCTTTTAAAAGTAACTTAACGCTTTCAATAACGTTATTATCAAATCTAAAAACAGCTGACTTGCTACTGTTAATATGTTTGTTGCAACCATGGTACTTTTTTCAGGATAAAGTACAAGGAACAGCATTTTATTTTAAACAGAAATCATTTGTAACAATATATAGACTGATAGTCGTTGCATTCAAAGTGAATTTAGGAAAACAAAAAATACTACTCACAGTTTAATAGTTGCACTGTTTGTCATGTCGAAGCCATTTCCCAGTGAATTAAAGTTTAATTGAAGTGGTGGAGACCAGCTGCCACCTATCATAAGTCTCGTATTGCCTTTTAATGGCACAGGAGGGCAGTAGAGGCCCAAAGCCAAAGTAAACATCATCTTTCTGTTATGGAAGAGCGATTTTCAAACAGAGATTAGGAAATTTATTGCCTGTGAAGCTTAAACGGTCTCTGAGGACAATGGGCTATTTATTCCATTGTTGCGTCATGAGACTTTTTATTTCACCAAATTACCTGTTTGGAGGTATGAATGTTTTCTGCTCTCCAGGTTACTTGATTCAAAGGTCATTTATTGGGTTCTGTGGCCAATTTTTTGTATAATGAGGTCTAAACGGTATATTCCATCTTTGTCTAGACTCTATGGCAATTGGCAACCATTATGCTTATTTTTTATAATTCTCCCTCTGGGGACTAAAGTTGTCGCATCGTTAGCAGGATAATGTATGTGTAAAACCATTCAGTAGCCTAATAATCTCAATACTACTGATCAGAATAAATATTTTCAACGTTAATTGCAATATTTACCCACTGCAATCGATTTCCAGGAGCATTTTTTCCATGATAAAGGCAATGTTTATAATTATCCTTACAATAATTAAACGTAGCCTATGTGTTGTCATTGTAAAATGAGCATTTTCTTAAATACGAGTTACTAATAAAATGTTATCAAAAAAAAAAAACTGTAAGCTAAAGTATTGCATTTAATATTATTACAAATCATTGTTTATTATTGATATAGTAATTTTTTTAATGTTTGCTAATAATTTGCTCTGACATGAAAAAAATAGTATTTATAGTAAATACTACAGTGTTTTTTAAAAATACTGAAGTAAAACATACTTGAATTACTTGTGGTAATACTAAAGTTGCTGTGGTAAAACAACAATGGTATAGTGAATATTAAAATACCCAATACTATATTAAGTTAGAGTATATTATACTACAATAAACAACATAAAAACTAAAGTATAGTGCAGTATTTAGGCTACCGTTTGTCAGAATAGCTAGTACTACAGTATGTTATAGCATCCTTTTATATATACCACACAATAATATATACTACACTTCATTATAGTATGGTTAAAACACTATAGCATTTCCTATAAATTACAATATTTTTCATATGGGAAACTTCTGCATTCTCAGTAAAGAAATGTTTTATTCTAGCGCGACTTATGCACTTTCATAAAAACTCCCACTATAATGCCTGAAACTGTGAAATGACTTAGTAGTTTTAACACTTGTTTATGATGATGATGAGAGAATTCATGAGTCATTGAACACAAAACTCCTGCAGTTTCATCAGGCGGTGACTAATCAATACACAGTTGATTGGTCATTGCACTCATCAGCTCAACACTAATGTGTGTGATTGGTTAATGCCTCAAAGAAAGAATAAAATGATAACAAAGACTAATTTTTCAAATTGTACAGATCTGAAATGACTTGATTTGCATGTAAAAAGAAATACAATAGAAATGATAAAAAAAAATCTGTTTTTATATTTATAATTATAACACAGGCCTTTGATAATTTTACATAACAGCATAATATGTTGAGTAGCCATAAATACATTTATTTTTGTCCTGTCAAAGAATGCAGAACCGAGGAACCTCTGCTTCTACAAATGAGCACAACAGTGTTTTTGTTTCTCAGAGATTAAGCACATTTGAATGAATCAGCCGAGTAGCTACATGATTCAATTAAGCTACCCTTTCATGAGTACAGTTGTTAGCTTCGTAAATGAATTAGCATATTAAACAAACCAGCTGACTGAAAGATTCAGCTAACTCGTTTAGACTGCCGCCACATACATATTAAACACATTAATCTCTTAACATAATGTATGCAATCATAAATGCTGTGTAAATGCATGCATGCACGTCACATCAGCGCTATATTAAACAATGTGTAAATTCAAAAATGGATTTTGTTGGTACTGTTTTTTTAGACCATGCAGTAGTAAACTTTATATTAAGATTTCATTCTTTGTTTAAATTGAACAATCTGACAGAAGAGAGAATAGATGTAATAATACATTTAAAAAATACTGGATACATTGCTGCTTTGTCTGCTGAAAAAAGCAGGGTTTTGTCAGACATTATAACTCAGTCTTAAAGCAATTTGTAACATTTTTATTTAGTGGCTTATTCATATCAATTCATATGATCTAATTCGTAAAAATTTAGTTTGATTTGCTCATCACCCATTGATGGTTGGGTTTAGGGGCAGGGTTGGGTGCCGCACCCCCTTTTTAATATTGTACATTTTTGTACAGCTGAACTTGTACGAATTAGCTACTAAACTTACGAAACATAAAATAGTTAGGTTTCCCCGTGAGATCAGGCTAAGCATTATCCCTGTTCTCACTATTCTTTTAAAAATTCAGAGTTTTACTCTACAATTTTGACTCGTGTTTTGCTAATTCAAGTTAATATTTTGCAATTTGTTTATTTCCTCCAATTCTCACATTAAAATGAATATTAATTTAATCTGTGGTCATTGAGTTGTTCACTTAATTCGAATAAATCTTGTTAGTCTACAATACAATAGAGATTTAATAAAAACAGTGATAGTAGTACTCAGTATGGTTCGATCAAAACCTAAAGCCACTAGCTATGTTTCCATGCAAAAATAATTTATGTGCAAAACTGGCACATCGTATGAAAGACATGCAAATAAAGCAGCGTTTCACTTACTAAATAACTGGTGCCAAATATCAACAGTAAAAACGCAATGTGCTGAGTTTGGAGAAGCTGCAAGAATCTTTTCTTTATTTAATAAATGACTTGCTCCTCGGACGACATGCTGACATGCAGTAAACATGTGGTGGAGTTCAAAGGCGTGGAACACAGACGCTCTTGACAGTTCTGGAGATAATTAATAATATAATAACACTGATATTAAAATGGTTAAGGCATTTTAGAATGACTAAAACAACTTTTCAAATGTTTTACAATGCGCTCCACTTGCTGGATTGTCCATTCACACACATTTTTATCATCACATGATTTCACGTAACAAAATCACGTGACCTTTTTTAATGCGCATACTGGAATTTGGCTGATAAAATTGTTTCCTTCATAGTTTATGCGCTGCTTTTCTTATCGAATAAAAAGTTTATCCTACTCAGTTATGCTCATACGTGTTTCATGCAAATTTTCTAAACTGATGCTTATGGCGTTTCCATCAATCGTTTTTTATGCGCATATCTAAAATGCTCATAACAAATAGGTGGATGGAAACATAGCTGCTGACGGATTAATTCAGAAACGAATCAAGTGACCATTTTTATAAGTATGCTTTTGGAATGCTCTCTAATTAGATTTATTCCAAAAATTATGATTTCTTGACTCACTGATTCACTCAGTAAGAGTCGTCCAAACACAATGATTTATTCTGCAACAAAACAATTACACAATTCAGCCATGGCTTTGTTTGGAAACATCCACGTTGAATTTATGGGGCAATTTTGTTCATTCTGGTTCTTCACCCTCATTAAAGTGGTAGTTTCACAAATGTCCTGTAGAACATTAACCCTTGTGCACTGTTAAAATTTACTACCCTTTTGTTATGTTAAGGATGAAAACATCCACTAAATTAAACTGCTGTAAAAATGCATCAGAAAAACAGTATGTATATATATATATATATATATATATATATATATATATATATATATATATATATATATATATATATATATATATATATATATATATATATAAACATACAAAATGATGTATTTTCAATATAAAAAATAATTGTGGTCTGGATTTTTTTACCTTTTATCACAGTCTTGGACATTAGTAATAACACTGGCTTTAATGCATTCTTATTAATTTTTTTTTTTCTCGCTAATTTACTATTGGTGGCTGTTTTTGGTGCATTGAGTTCCATTTTAACTACACTTGATGGTCTTTGTTTTTATTTACTCCATGTAGTTCTGGAGCTGAGATGCATATTTTGATTTTCTCAGACACATCAAGGAAAGTGTGCAAAGGTCACTCTCACAATCAGACACTCACAGACACACATACACACTTTAATTTGCTGTTATACCCCATATAAATAACAGAAACTAAGCTTACTATCTAAAGAGTTTATCTAAAGGGTTAATGGTGCCAACTGAAAACAGAAAAAAATACAGATTTTACCTTTTCCCAACAGGGAAAACCACCAATAATCAAAAATGTATGATTATATGATGTCATGGTTTTGTGATAAAAAAAAAAAAAAAGTGGTTAAGAAATTCAACGGGGCAAAAACAGCCACCAACAGTAAATTAGGGACAAAAAAATACAATGAAAATATAACAATGCATCAAAGGCAATGTTGTCTCACATGTCCTAGACTCAGTCCTCAATGATTTCTTATATGGAAAATATGAATTTTGTTTGTTTTTTTCACCAAATCAGGCCCTCATTTATGAATTTGTCAAAAAAAAGAGTTAAAATCCTGTAATCTTCTAAACAATTTACTAGTTCTGATTAAAGTTCAGGTTGAATAACACATTTATGCAAAAAAAAATGTAAAAAATATTTATCTGATGCATTTTTACAGCAGTTTAATTTTGTTTTCATCCCTAACAAAACAAAAGTGTAGTAAATTTGCCTAAAGCGTTTTCTCAAGTTTTTTTTATTTAATGCATTTTGGTGTCAAAATAAGATTTGTCACCAAAAATCATTCTGCTAGCTGAGACCCATATAAAGTTATGCCCAAATAAAGACTCAAAATCAACCCCATGAGTGGACGAAAACATCCCCAACAGTACAAAAAGGTTAAGGAAAACATTTTATTAGGTAAAACAGTGGTCTTTTTTTAATCATAACATGCAAATCACAAGCTACTGGCACTTACCAGAATCAAACAGTCACAACAAAATGAATACCCAGGGCTTCTGATGACACATTGAGGTCTAATGAAGCAAATTGATTGGTCTCTGCAAGAAACTGTACATTATTTACAACATTATTGCCTTTAATCCACAGCTTTTGCATTTCTTAATGCTGTACTGATGAAAAAAAGCCACCTACATCTCTCATGGCCTGTGGGTGAGTAAAATAGCAGCAACTTTTCATTTTTGGTTGATCTGTTATTTTTTTTGTCTCTGATATTTAATTCAAGTTTACTTGTATATTTTTTTTCACAATAATTGTTTATCATATAGATATTTATAACTGATCCGAAGGAAAATAACATTAACATAACATGAAACATTAGTTTTGACATGAATATGGATAACACAGCAGGTCGAGTGAATTAATTTCAGAAGTCTTTGGGTTCCCATTAAGATATCTGACTTTTGCTTAATGATTATGGCTCTGTTATCTAGGAACTGTCTGGAAATGCCAGCATTCTGTTTCAAACTGATTAGGCTTGTCAGGAAAAAAAAGCCCCCAATAGTACATTTCCAACGAATATTAGCCCAAACGCTGAGCATCTGTGGACGACACGCTCCAAACTCCCGTCACATCATCATATTCACACCTGTTCAGATTGCTAAAGGAAAACATCACCGATCAAAAGAGTAATTTGTCTTGTATGTTTAAAACGTACGAGGCACAATGAAAAGTCATTACATTATTAGGTATTACATGCATTACACAACCACTGACACAATCGCACAAAGTCACGGGAGATTGTCAGAATATGCATAAATCATTTCATTAATGGCATGTCTAACTCAGACACACACTTTTACACCCACACGCACACTTCCACTAGCAGTAGGGGAGGCTGCAAATGAAGTGGCTTGACGTTAAAGGCAGCTGCACACACACGATGACATTGACTTAGGGAACAAAAGGCTGTGCGTGGACTAATATACACATTTATGATCTTACGATCACATTCATTAAAGCTAGGATTACACAACACATGCTCTTTAGCTCTCCATTCTTAATGAAAACGTACTGGTGCTGCCTTGCAGGGTTGGAAATTAATCAGTGCTTGAGGCAAATAAACGGCATCAAAATTTCAAAACTCCTCCCATAAATTCAAAGTTAATGACCCTGATATATATATATATATATATATATATATATATATATATATATATATATATATATATATATATATATATATATATATATATATATATATGGGCGAAGCAGTGGCGCCTATTATTAATTTATTCATTCATTTTCATTCATTTTCTTTTCGGCTTAGTCCCTTTATTAATCCAGGGTCACCACAGCAGAATGAACCGCCAACTTATCTAGCACATTTTTACACAGCGGATGCCCTACCTACTGCGCCACTACCTTGCACACACACATATATATATATAATATATAATATATAATAATTATTATTATTTTTTTATATATATAAAGAAAAATAAGTTGATGTTTCTTCATGGTTTTGCTCAATTTAAAATGCATTGCTAATAAATAAAGGTACTTTTATTAGCAGTTTTGGGTAAGTTACTTTAAAAATTAATAGATTATAAGTTACTAATTACTATAATCTAATTACATTTCTAATTACATAATTTAAAAAGTATTCAAATTGCTAGTTACTTTACTTTAAAGTTACTTTTAAAACAAAATATACCTCTAAAAATACTAAATAAATGGTAGCTTTTTCAGTAATTTAATATTTACTGAAAAACCTTACAATTGGTTGATCACAGCAGCTTTACATTCAAAAGAGTAAAAGATATAGTTCGCCTAAAACTTTAAATTCTCCCATCATTCACTTGTTTCTAACCTGTTTGTCTTTTTTAACACAAAAGAATGACATGAATAAAATACCTGGATACCTGTAACCACTGACATCCATAGTGTGCAAAAGAACTGCAGTATTCTGTGTTTGTCTGAGGTACTCAGTCGACTGAAATGTGTATATTCCAAGTATGAAGCTGATCGGTCAGTTCTTGTAACGTGACACGCGGTTTTCAACTGGTGCGCCTGGGAAATGCAAGCACACGTAAAATACCTGATATGCGTACGGCCCAAAAGCAGCTTATTTTCACATTCAGAAGATACCTTCACTCCCGATCCTGCACAAAAATTTTGCCTGTTTAGGCTGAGTTGGGGCGCTTTCTGTTCTGTTTCTGTTCTGAGGCTTTCTGTTCTAGTGCTTGAACAAGTTGCTGGTTGAGTTCCCGGCTGGGTCAGTTGGCATTTTTGTGTGGAGTTTGCATGTTCTTCCCGTTTTGGCTCCGGTTTCCCCCACTGACCAAGGACATGCGCTATAGGTGAATTAGATTTGTAGTGTATGAGTCTGTGTGTGAATGAGTGTGTTAGAGTGTTTCCCAGTATAGGGTTGCGACTGGAAGAGCATCCACTGTGTAAAACATATGCTGGAATAGTTGGTGATTTATTCCGCTGTGTCGACCTCTGAAAGAGAGACTAAGCTAAAGGAAAATGAATGAAAATATTTAGTAAATTATCATGTAGTCATCATGGCAAAGACAAAAGAAATTAGTTATGAAAACTATTGTTTAAAAATGTACTAGGGGAAAAAATCTTCTAATTCTTGCAGCACTAGAGAAATATTCAAAAAAGAATTAAAGAAATCATTTTGCCTTCAACCATAGTATCAGATCTTTTTATTAACATTTTAACTGTTAATCATAAAACATCATTAACCATGTCCAGGTTGGAGGAAAGTCTTCACCCAAGGTGGAGGTGTTCAAGTGTCTTGGGGTTTTGTTCATTAGTAAGGGAAGGATGGAATGTAAGATTGACAGTTGGATTGGTGAAGCGGCAGCAGTAATGCGGTCAATGTATCGGTTCGTTGGTGTAAAGAAGGAGCTGAGCTGAAAGGCAAAGCTATCGATTTACTGGTCAATCTACGTTCCTACTCTCACCTATGGTCATGAGCTTTGAGCCATGACCGCAAGGTACGGTTCAGTACCCTTTTATGGCCGTTTCCACTGTCAAACGGCATACCGAACCGAACCGTACTGTACCACTTTTTTGGCACCCTTTCGAAAGGGTACCAAACACGAGAAAGGGTACCAAAAGGTGGAGCTACATGCGCAGGTGAACGCTGATTGGTTACAGAGATATGTCACGAGCTCGTGTGGAGCTAGCAAGAATGAAAACATAGTATTGTTTTAAATACACAGCCGTGACATAAAACCGTAAAACTATATGCATATAATAACGAGCCATGTATGACCCGAGCTCAAACAAACCTTGTCGTTGTCTTGATGTACAGCCACAAAGCCAAGAAAAACAACATCTGTCATGTCACATTGTTGTTTTACGAGGCCGTGTAAAAATACGAGCGGTTTTCGCTTTCTTCCGGGAGCTCACGATTACGTCTATATTTGATGTAACGAACTTCTTATGCTGATGATAACGATGTGCGCATGACTATTGAAGTGTCTCCATCATCTGATCCACTCAGAAAGAAAAGGACAAACGCGGACAAACAAAGGAGAAGCCCGACAGATGCAAATTGTTTCAGCAACCTGAATCACAAACAAACTGCCTTGTTTATCATCGCCTTTTGGACTATTATGAACTCGGAATGTCAAAATTACTCTCTAACAGTGCTAACATGTGCTGGTGAAGATTACAGACACATGAGAGGTTTGCACTGACTGTGGGCTATGTTGTGTGTTGTTAATGAACCTAAATAGAGACTAAACATAAGCTGTGTGTAGTTGTTCTATAAGTAAAAACATATCAGAGATTGTAGGGATCTGTATTTGTTCATATATGTTGCATTTATATATTTAGTGAAGTTTATTTATAAACAAATTTCGAGAGGATCACATGCTTATGATTGTTCACAGCTGTTCCAACTTTAGCTAATGACTGATTATCCTATCAGACGATCCTTAACTTACTATAAATAACCAGAGTTTTCTCATCTCAATATCTTCGTCTTGAAGAACCCCCCCCCCCCCCCCACCCAACCTTACTTTCCCACCTTTCAAACGGGCGTCACGGTGGCCAGCGATTAGCGCTGTTGCCTCACAGAAAGAATGCCCCTGGTTTAATTCCTTTCCAAACCAGATGGCATTTCTATGCGGAGTTTGCTCGTTGTCCCAGTGGTTGCTTGGGTTTTCCCCAGGTCCTCCGATTTCCTCCCACAGTTCAAAAAACAAGCACTCTAAACAATTAATCCATATACTTTAGCTAAACTCTGAGAACACCTTTCAGCATCCATATCTGTCACTTAGCTACAACAAGCAAGAGGGGGAGTCATCGACATCTACCTGAGCTCAAACTCCCCTCTCGCCTTGCAACGGGAGGGAGCCCAGGGCTCGAGGATCTTATAAGCTCAGGGCTCTCTCCCGGGACAGCACGCCAAACTAGCTTTATTATCAATCATCAGCTAAGTGTGAACTCTTGAATTTTATATAATTACAGATGTTACAGTAGTCTATTTCGCGCTGTCATTGATCTGCAGTTATAATCAAAACATGTTCATAGAAAAGTTAGTAATAAACATTTAAACACCAGTATTTGTGTGTATAAAGCATCTGTTTTGTGAGAAGGGCTTCTCATATGATATGGGAACGACCTGTACTGCTTTACTGTAGACATTTATTTGAGCGAGAATGACGTCGACTGAAACTTTCTGATGTACACCATGCCCACCAAAAGGGTACCCTTGGTAGTGGAAGCGCAAGCCTGATAAAGGTGACCTGTACCATACCGTACTGTACCAGTCAGTGGAAGTGGGCCAATAGTGGTGTATTATTCGAGTCAAGTAGAAGCGGTGTGACGTGTAATCTATGAACAATTTTAGGTTGAATAGATTTGGCCCTGTTACAGATAGAGATCTTTTTAGCCTGATTTCAGATTAGATCTCATTCCTTATCTGTGTTGGTCAGCAGTAGTTTCCCCTCCCATATTCTTCCTGTATTCTCCTCTACACATGTATAAAGAGCATTAAGAAAGTGTGTAGTATCAGATTATAAAATCATTGTAGCCTCTTATTCTGTAGTTTTTACTACTGTATTTTGTGATAATGTGATATGTTAATCCAATAGAATGCCAAACACCATAGTTCAGTTTTGCAAAATGCACGATACAAACACCATCCTTACTAATATTCCTTTCTTGCAACTTTCACACACACTGACACACACTCAAGTGGTTGAAGTTGACCAGTGAAAGAAGTGAGTAACTCAAGCAGATGGCTGCAATCACAAGAAGCCAGTAAACACTGGAAGATCCCTGCAGTAATCCGCTTTTAAAAGCTGATTTGACTTTATGAGACGAGAACGAGGTAAACAATTCATGAGTTTTTCTTGCGCCTAAAACTTTCCCAACTAATCGCACAACTTTAGCGCTTTATCACACATTTTCTCAGCTTCGCTTCATAATTACGAGTCTGTCAGAGTGTGTAGGAGAGTGTGCTCATGTTTTGTATCTGTGTGTATGTGTGCGGGGTGTTATGAAGAGGCCGTGGAGCATCATGAAGTATTTATAGATGTAAATTAGCTCCCTGTTTCACTTTCTCAGCCCTTTCAACGCTGCTTCATAATTGGTTTCTTTCCGTTGAAAGTCTCTTAACAGCACATGAATGTTGTTATTTCCTAATGAGACAGATTAGAGATTCAGGTGTGTGAGAGAGGATGAATAAAGTCAGTCAGATGTGGCTACAGGTGTGTCCCCTTTTTCTGTTTGTCTGTGTGTGGAGGGTTGGACTCTGTGCGTCGAGGGGGTGGTTGTATTAGGGGCTGCTGTGCCTCAGAGCAGATGAGCAGAAGTGAGCCCACAGACTGCCAGACTGATGCCTGATCAAGTAACTTTTCTATTCTCTCCAGTGTTCATTGCTGTGTGTGTGTGTCCTGTTTTTTCTCTCTCCTCCTGAGCGTTTTTCATTTGTCAGACCTTTCAAATGTTTTTTTTCCTGTAGCTTGTATAATTGGACCATCATTTTTAAGGACAATGGACAATTAATATTATCTGTCTGGCCAACTTACTTACTTTTTCTTCTTTCTTTCTTTCTTTCTTTCTTTCTTTCTTTCTTTCTTTCTTTCTTTCTTTCTTTCTTTCTTTCTTTCTTTCTTTCTTTCTTTCTTTCTTTCTTTCTTTCTGTCTGTCTGTCTGTCTTGTCTACTTTCTGTCTGCCTGTCAATCTTTCCATCTCTCTCTGTCCTGCCAATTTTTTGTCTGTCTGTCTTTCTTTCTGTATGTCTGTCTGTCCATCCCTCCATCCATTTCTCAATCTATTTGTCTGTCTGTCTGTCTGTCTGTCTGTTTGTTTGGCCAAAATTCTTTCTTTTTTTGTCTGCCTGTCTGTCCTTCTCTGTATCTGTCTGTCTTCTCTGTCCTTCCAATTGTATGTCAACCAACTTTCCAACTTTCTTTCTTGTTTGTCTGTCTGTCTGTCTGTCTTTTTTTCTTTCTGTCTGTTTGTTCATCTGTCTCTCTATCTATCCATCTCTCTGTCCTGCCAATTTTTGTCTGTCTGTCATTCTTTCTGTCTGTCTGGCCAACTTTCTTTCTTTATGTATGTCTGTCTGTCCGTCCCTCCATCCATCTGTCTATCTATCTCTGTCCTACAAATTTTTGTCTGTCATTTTTTCTGTCTGTCTGTCTGTCTGTCTGTCTGTCTGTCCAGCCAACTTTATTTCTTTCTGTTTGCCTATCTATCTATCTTTCTGTCTGTCCGTCCGTCCGTCCGTCCGTCCATCTGTCTGTCCTCCCTGGTGCCGGTCTGCCTGTCTGGTTGGCCAACTTTCTTTCTTTTTTTGTCTGTTTGTCTGTCTGTTTGTTTGTCCATCTGTCTATCTATCCATCTCTCTGTCCTGCCAATTTTTTGTCTATTTCTGTCTGTCTGTCTGTCTGGCCAACATTATTTATTTCAGTATGTCTGTCTGTCCAACTCTCCATCCATCCCTTTATTTGTCTGCCTGTCTGTATATCTATCTGTCTGTCTGTCTGTCTGTCTGTCTGTCTGTCTGTCTGTTTGTTTGGCCACCTTTCTTTTTTGTCTGGCTTACTGTCTGTCTGTCTGTTTATCTGTCTGTTGCATCAAAAATAATTGAATAGTATAATATTATTTCATTTGAGCGTTCACTTCTATTTTTACAGAATTGCAGTATAGCTGCTGATTCAGAACAGCTTATATTCCAATATTCATGATCTAAAAGTTTTTTACATTTCAGCTGCAAATATCATTTTATAAAAACAGAGGGATTTTGTAGTCATTATACACTGAATTAACATATAGAGGGTTTGTTTAATATACTCCCTTAGTTCATGATGCTTTAATGGCTGTATGGATGTTCTGTTGGGAAAGCTAATCCATAGGCTTTAAATTGTTCTTGGAATATGTTCCTGTCACCACCTCAGTGAATAATTGGTCAGCGTAATTGCAAACGCCAGCGCTCAGATGTATATCACATATTTAATGGGTGCAGGCGTGCACATTTATTTTGGTAAATGTGGGGGTCTTGTTATCATGTCTTCCCATTGCTTCATATGCTGTGTATTATTTTCTGCTGAAAAAAAAATCTCTAAATGCACTATTTCAATGAAATCTGCGATAAGTGGGTAACTTGGCTTTTCTTGTCGATCCCAGAGACTGACTGAATTTTTTTGTAATTCATCATGCCTGCGATTGTGAATCTGCTCTTCAACACAGTCTCCACCAACACCACCATCTCCTTCTCTCTGGTGCTGCCTCTGGTCAGCATCCTCTCTCTGCTGGTGGGAGTCGGAGGTCACCTACTCATGTGGTTGGTTTTGATGCGTAACCCTCGGCGTCGTTCAAAGCCCAGCTCGGTCCTCCTGTTAAACCTGAGTTTTGCTGATCTGTGCGCTCTGCTCACCTTGCCCTGTGTGCTGCTGAGCGCCAGCTCTCAGAACTGGCAGCTGGGAGGAGGCGTTTGTGTGTTGTTGAGCTTCATGACCTCCCTGACCGCTGGAGTGGACATCTTCAGCCTGGCTGCGCTCTCTGTGCTGCGTTATCGAATAGTGGCTCCCTCGACACGGCCTCCAGCCACCCCTGCGCAGGTGTGAGTATCTAAAGAAGATTAAAAAAGACAGTTGGTAAAAGCTAGAAAGTTCACTGCAAAAAATGCTTCTGTTACTTTTTTTTTGTCTTGCTTCTAGTCCAAATATAAAAAAATCTTAAATCAAACATCTTGTCTTGTTTTAAGAAGTTATATCTCAAATGTACATGGGTTTTCCTTTAAAACAAGCAAAATAATCTTATGTCAATAGGAAAAACAAGATTATTTTGCTTGTTTTAAGGAAAAAATTAATTTAATTTTTGCATATTATTGCTTAAAACAAAACTGTATTTTTTGCATGTATAGAAAATGCTTCTTGATTTCAGAATTATTAGATCGGATCGGATACAAGACAAAAAATCTAAGTGAGAGAAGCATTTTTTTGCAGTGTTGTATTTGTGTGTTGGCTTCAGAACATAAATAAATCACATTTTTCTGTATACATTTTACAAGGAATAGTATGCTAGAGTGATGATACAGTAATACCGTTGTAGATTGATATATGCAATACATCTATATTCATATTATATATTAATATTTAAAAACCAATGTCAAAAAAAAAAACCTTCATGTTCTACTCTGGAATTACAGAGTACATGAATACCAATGTATATTATTAAAATATTCCATCACTGGAAGAAACTTTTCCACTTACCGCTCTGGGCTATGCCAAAGGCATTGTAAAACATTTCGAACATAAACAGATCATAGAGGCAGGTGCTTATGGTTTCTAAAATACTTATACTTGCTGGACTGCTCACTATTTTCAGTGACATGCCATGGACAAGAAATATGTCAGACTACATTGCTTTCACTTGATCAATTATTGCCATCTTATACAATGCTTGTGATGCCATTTAAGAGGCAGAACTAGAACTCAGAGAAAAAAGAGCGAAAACTTGACTGTGGATTTAACTGAACACAGTAAATAGCCACGAAGTTTAAATACTAGAAGATTTGTATAAGTGGACCACACAATACTACCACATCTATCAAAAATACCATGATATTTTTTCCTGTATTTAAAAGACTATCAAATTTTCTTGTTGTTATTAATTTCTAAATCTTTTCAGTATTCATTATCATTATGATATTGACCTAAACTGCTTAAATTTTACTGTAACAGGTATAATAGCAAAACATACTTCTTTCTTTGTGCTGAGTAAACAAATGTTTCAACCAAATTAAATTGTAAAAGTACAATAGGTACAATAAAGTCGCAGTGATAAATATTTGTAACTTAATGGACTACAATCAACAGTGAAAAAAGCCAGATTTATCACAGTTACTATATGTTTGGATTAGCTAAAATTTATAACTGAAATTAATTAGTTATTAAGTCCAATAAATAAAATAATTATGACTTTTAATCAGATTACAACTATAATGTTAATGCATTATGAATTTTAAAAAGAAGTTAACATCACTTTCGATTAATAAAACCTTTTGTAGTTTTATCATGAGTTTAGTCATATTAACTAATGTTAACTATTGAAAGCTTATTGCACTGTGCTAATGCACAATAGCCTTATAAATAGCCACAGTAATAGTCAATCAGTATATTCCAGCATGCATTAGACCAGATTAACATGTGAAAAAGTTTGAAATATTAAGCTTGCCAATTAATTCTCCAAACATTTGGCACTGTTGTAACACCATTGTAAATACAATGTGAATATTATTTTTAAAGCACTTATTATTTTAAATAATAAAAAAATTATTCACTGTATTTTAAAGTGGTCGTGACATCAATATCATGTAGATGAAATTGAAATTTTGAATATCTACATACTGTGAGGTCCATAAATTTTTGACATTGACACAATTCTAACATTTGTGGCTCTAATTACTAATACAAGAGATTTGAAATGAATTAGTGTGCTTTAATTGCAGACTGTCAGCTTTAATTTGAATGTTTTTACATCCAAATCAGTTGAACGCTGTAGGAATTACAGCTGTTTGCATATGTGCCTCCCACTTGTTAAGGGACCAAAATAAATTGGACAGAATAATAATCATAAACCAAACTTTCACTTTTTAATTCTTGGCTGCAAATCCTATGCAGTCAGTTACAGCCTGAAGTCTGGAAAACATAGACATCACCAGGCACTGGATTTAAGTAGGCCTCTACTACAACTGTATTTTGTTCCTGCTTGTGTTTAGGGCATTTTCCCTTTAGTTTTGTCTTCAGCATGTGAAATGCATGCTTAATTGGATTCAGGTTAGGGAATTGACTTGGCCATTGCACAAAATTTAACATTTCCTTCTAAAACTCTTCTCTCTTTTGGTGTTGCTGAGCTCACTGGTGCGTTCTTTCTTTTTAGGAATGTTCCAAACAGTTGTTTTGGCCACACCTAAGGTTTTTGCTATCTCTCTGATGGGTTTAATACCCTCAAATTAAAGCTGATACTTTGCTTAAAATCCAAGTTAAAGTTTAAAATCTTGTTCATTCTTGTTTAATCCGTTGTGTTGGTGTGTATAGCCAAAAATGTTAGAATTGTGCAGATCTCCTAATATTTATCGACCTGAGTGTATATCTTATTTAAATCTATCTATTTGAGTCTCTCTTCAAAATATTAATCTACTGTATATTCCTCTATTTATCCCACAGAGCTGGCACGGTTGCTGTTATCTGGCTGGTTTCCATCGCCATGGCCCTGCCTAAAGTCACATACATCCAGTTTGATGGTGGCTGCACGTGGTCAGTAGGTCGCGGCCACTGGTTAGGCTTCCTTGTTCCTGCATTTCTAGTGTATTACGTGGCTCCTCTCCTCTGCATTGCCCTGCACTGCGGGCTCATCATCACACATCTCTACCGTTGCCGGGGCACTCTAGCCGCAGACCACCGCAACAAAAAAGCCACCGCCCTCCTCATCGGCTCCACACTGGTGTTTGCCATTAGCTGGCTGCCTTACTACGTACTGGAGTTTGTCAATGTTTTATCGCCCTCCCTCAATTCTGCAAGCCCCGGCCCCGATCCCACCGCCCCATCATCAGCGTCAAGCACGGAGGTGTCTCTGCTGTGGGAGGTGACCTCGCTGTCTGCCATTCTCCTGATTTGTCTGGCACCTTGCTGGAATCCACCACTCTACTTCCTGCTATCTAAACCGGCCCTGAGGCAGCTGAGAGGGCTGCTCATGCACCAGCACTGGAGAGCTTCTACCCTCCTGCAGCACATAGTGCCAAAACACGCTCCCACACAACCCCACTCACAGCCTGGGTCTCAACACCTTCCTCAGCATATACTACCAGCAACGCACTCACAATGAGAACATCCCTTACAAAAATTTACCATGTTTTTTTTTTTTTTTTGTGAGAGTAAAATTGTAGCAACAATGTGTTTTTGCACATTGACTTTGATTTGTACACTGTAAAAAATGGCAATGATTTCTACTGTAAAAAAATGTTAAATTGCTACTGTAAAAATCTGTAACCTGGTTAACAGTGAGTTTTATTCACCTTATTCTCAGCTGACAAGTGGGCGCTGCCATTTGAATCTTTTTGTCTCGCGACTTCCGGTCACATTCACTTCCATTCATTTTTTGACGTTAACAACTGCTCGTTACGCTGCTTGATGTTGCAATTTAATATTTTCTTATTATATTATGCTACTTGGTCTGTGTAGTCATGCAAACATTTGTTTGTTGAGTAAGTAGTTTGGCCATTTTCTGCCGTTTATTATTTCTAGTCATTTGTCCCATAGGCGACTGAATCGGAAGTTCTAAGACAATCGCGAAAACAGGCGCACTTCCGCATTTTAGAATAAGGTCAATATATATAACTGGGTTACAGATTTTGACTGTAGCAATATAAATTTTTTTTACTGTTGAAATCATTATATATATATATATATATATATATATATATATATATATATATATATATATATATATATATATATATATATATAAAACAGTTTTGTCTGGTTCTCAAATCTGATTGGCTGATAGCCGTGCAACATTCCCGTAAAAACAGCACTCGTACAGCCTTCTCACCCTTGTGTTATGCTCTGCCCAGTGTGATAGCAGATTAATAAACTCACTACAGTTCGATAAATATTGCTGCTGTTGGGCAACATAATGTACTTTTGAGGGTTTTTTTAGGCGAGAATGTAGTTGTTTAGGTTGCAACTTTGCAGTTTATTTATAAGGATAGTGCCTATTTTAAATATTTATAATTTCCGAGCAATAATTTATATATTGCAGATTTATAATTGCAGAGCAAATATGGTCGACGTTGTCCATTCACAAGATGGTGACAGAGACTGCATAATAAGCCCTTAGAGCAGGGGTCACCAATCTCGGTCCTGGAGGGTCCCTGCAGGATTTAGCTCCAACTTGCCTCAACACATCTGCCTGGATGTTTCAAGTAAGACCTTGATTAGCTTGTTCAGGTGTGTTTGATTAGGGTTGGAGCTAAAATTTACAGAACACCGGCCCTCCAGGAACAAGTTTGGTGACCACTGCCTTAGAGGATAAAAACTCATATCTAACTACAGCCGATTCAATCATTACTAAACTGGTAAGTGACTTTCTAAGATAATCTCTGTCTTTTGTATGTTGTAGTGTTGTATTTATACCCTAGTAATTGTAGTGTATTGAGTGTGAGATGGGACCCACATATCAGGAAAGTATGTATTTTGGGTTGGCCACTCTTTGTTTAACCATGAGTTACTTATTGGATGGTCATCTTTTTGTTTCTAATGAGTCTCCTGTTTTTGTTACTGCAGACTAGCTCAGTAGAAAGAAAGAAAGAAAGAAAGAAAGAAAGAAAGAAAGAAAGAAAGAAAGAAAGAAAGAAAGAAATGCCCACATGTAGTAGTGTTGGTGCTGCTTTGGCTTTTTCAGATTTAATTATTGGGATCTCTCGATTGCAACAAAGAAATACTGGGAAATACTTCATGGCATTTTATTTGTCAGCTGCAGATGTGAATGAATGGCGAGAGGAAAGTAGTTCCTCATACAAAAGGATTTTTAGACTCCGTGTTTAATTTTCTTTTGTGTATACACAATTATGCCGTCAAACTGTTGTATAACCACAAAATCACACGATATATCGTCACTGGTGGGACACTATGGCATTTACACGCCTCCCACCAGTGTCGATATACAGCCATATCGCACTGCTACAAGTGTGATATTGCTTATATATATATTCCAGGGTTCCCCACAATTCATGCATGTTTCTCCCAATACAAATCGGTCAAGTTAACTTAAATTTCAGTTGATTAAGTATAAAACAATTTAATTGCCCTCAAAAGGTCTTAAGAATTTTGTTGTTTCATCTCACTTTAAATAAGTATTTTGAACAAGTAGCAAAATGCATTGATGACACTTTTTATCTTGACGTTACGATGATTCTTTTTAGATTTTTCTCATTATTTTTTCCTCTTTTTTGTTGTATATAATCATGCTAAATTAATTTTTATTGTATTACTTTAAAAGGGTATTTTGTGTTACCATGATGGTGTTAGGTAGTTGTATGAATGACACTGAGCACCTTATATATAAATATATTAGTATATCTCTCTGCTTGTGGATGTGCTATTTGTGATTAGAATTGGTTCATTATGTGAATCACCACCATAACAAAGGTACGATGTGTAAAAATTCAATGGTGTATAACACTATAAATTAATGAAATGCAGTAGTTTACTGTAAAATTCGAAAATTTTAATGGTTTCTACCATATTTTTAATAGTAAAATTCTATTACAATGGTAATTTTAAGTTACTATAATCAACCAGAGGAAACATGAACACGGGGAGAATATGTAAACTCCACACAAATGCCAACTCGCCCAGCTGGGACTTAAACCAGCTATCTTTCTTGTTGTGAGGTGACAGTGCTAACCACTAAGCCACCGTGCCACCGTAGTCAACCATAGTAAATGAAAAAATAACAGTGTTTTTGCAAATCTAACCATAATTTTACTATGGTATTTGTGATAAAACTGTGGTTATACAATGTAAAAAAATCCCTAAAAAGCTATTGTAAAATTTTACCATTAAAATACAGTAGAAACCATTAAAAATTGATTTAAGATGGTATTTGTATTATAAATGTGTTTATTCAAATAGAAGTCACTGTGCCAAAAGAAAACATGGTTACTACAGTTTTACTATCAACAAATTACAGTACTTTTTCATAAGGGACGCATTCTCTGATCGATGTGGTAAGGTACAGCACATACCTGCTACACCACAAAGCATGACACCTACACACACACTCACACACGCCACACACACAATGACAGGTGTTTTCTGCCAGAGCATCCTCAACCCTCTCTTGCTGGCTGAGATTGTGAGTTGCTTAGTAACACTACAGAGAGGAACAGCGATATAAGACCATGGACCTCTGCATTTATGGCTCAGCATCACATTTTTACCATGTTCCAGCACACCAGCTGCTCTCTTTCCCTGTCTCAAATCCTCTCGTTCACACTAAAAACGTATCAGGGCAGATTTTTATCACCAACTCGGTCACACTCGCACACATTAGTGTGTTCTCGACGACATATGTGTTGTTTTTAATTCGCTCATTTCTGATCGCCTGTGCGGTGAGTAATAGATTAGATTTGTGTGGGTTGGTACTGTATATCAGATAGATCATCTATAAATGCTAAATGTAGAGCATTTGAGTCTTGCTTGCCGATCATTGGTGTTATGAATCATCGATATGGGCTGTTTTTTTGTTCCTTTTCTGGCAGTCTTTGTGTGAAACGCAGTGCACTGTGATTTTGGAAATGGCAGAAGTATCTAAACATTTCCCATTAATGACAGAGGAACGGCTGAGAGAACTGAGCAGCTCTCAGAACTGTGTCACCTGTGGATGAGTCATCTACTTCACAAGTTTTTTTTTTTTTCATTCTCTGCTAATATTGTAGCCTGTGTAATAAAATGTGGATCTGAATTGATCTTACACTTTTCTTTTTTCCCCTCTCGATTCTCTATTTCCCCCTGCACCTCCTTCTGAATCACTTCATCTCTGTTACTGTTGAGAGGAAGGATAAAAGAAGAGAAGAATGTAGGATGTAGAGTTGAAATAGTTCAATTTAATTTACGAAAGAGTACAGGCAAAGATGGCGACACATTTTATGTATGTATCTTTGTACTGAATGATTTCTGTGTTACTTATCTCAAAACCTTTGTATTAGCATGGCATTTAACCCACAAAACATGGTATTTTTTAAATCGCAAAATCATGGCAAATGACTTGAATAAGTTTAATCTGTGGTACTAAAATGACTATATCCAAAAGTAAAATAAAATAAAGCAAATTGAAATTAAATGGCACCTAATTTACCCTTTAAAAGACTTAAGATAAGCCTTTTGTATCTCCAGAATGTGTCTGTTTAGCTTAAAATACTCATTAGATTATTTATTATACATTTTTTTTAAATCTGGGAAATTTGAGCTGTTAAGACATTGTAGCTGTTTTTGCCTTAAATGCAAATGAGCTGTGTCAGAGCTTTAGCCTTCACGTAGATAAACAGCACAGTGACAGACAAAAATTAAGCAGATCTCCCTTACTACAGTTAGAACTTTCCCAGCTGTTGTTTGAAGTATTTGTTGTGGAGTTAATTCAAGCCTTTCTAAAATGATGAGTTACACATAATGTCATTATAACGTTTGCGTGCATTAACACACGTACACACGTTTAGCTTTGCACTGTCATTGCTCGGTAATGTGATAGGATACACGTTAAGATCCGCTGCTGTATGAATATCCATTATGTACAAAATAAATCTGATTTAACTTCCACAAACCAGGATTGAAGCTTCATCTTTTATAATTGTTATGACATGTGGCTGTGGTGATTAATTATGTAGCAATTTTACTCTTTATTTCAATCATGTACTGTTTTAAAAATGTTTTAAACTTATAAAACTCATTCTTGATCACATTTGATCATGAATGATGATCACAGAGAGCTGAACAGATCTTTTAATCCCACTTGCTTTGTGCATGTCCTGTCTTGTTGATATGATTTTATGTGTTACTACGTAGACATGATAATACGTGTTTTTCAATCAATTCAGTGGGTAGGGAAATCTCACTTCTACAACACATTGTGGTCGGCCTAAAAATGGGAGGGACTTGGATCCAATTTTAACTTTAGGGATAAAAAAAGGAGACTTATTGTCTTTATATAACTCCAATATGACTGTGTACACACTATACCTGCACGCACTTCTGTCCAAACAGTTTACAAAAGATGATTTTCATCATACAGTAGGTGCTCTTTAAAACTTTTAAATAATATTAATAAAAATTACAAAATTTAAAGCTTTAAAATTATTTTAAAATTAAAAAATTACAAAAATTAAAGCTAAAAATAAATAAATAAATATCCATGTCTAACAACCGTGATATTAGCATGGTACATTAAAAAATATGGTAGGTTTTATGCAAATTACTTAGTAGTAAGGATACAGTATTTTCAGCATGAAATATCCATACTGTACCATTTAAACAATGCTGTACATGAATTTCATCACAATGAAAGTGATGTTGGTGGTGAATATTGAATACAATTTTAAGAAAATATCAAGAGAAACATTAATAAATATAAAATTTAGTAAACATTTTGTAGTTTGTAATTTATTTAATTTTTTTTGCAATAACTTGTTTGAATTAAAGTCAAGTCAAGTTAAGCATTATTGACTTTCCGCTACAAGTGTGGACATACAGATGAACGAAATGTCGTGGGACAATGGTGCTTCATAATTAATTATAAAAACAACACAACACTGAACATAAGAGCTATTTAAAAAAAATAAATATGCATAACTAACATATACTATAAGATACTTACTATACACAAAAGACAGGCCATACAATTACTTTTACATAAACATATTATCTTTCTATTCCTAATAATGTTAGGTGACCAAACTCTCATCTTAGTGGATATAAATGTTTAATAAAACTATTTTGTTTAAATATACATCAAAATATATTTATTGAGAAATGGATAAAAATATTCATTTTCAAAAGAGGGTGTACTTATATGTAGTATAATGCTAAAGCATAAGTAGATGTCCTAAACATGTGTACATGTCTAAAGACCATGGTGCATTTCCCAAAACTTAAGAAGATAAAGCTATTTCCAAATATTGTACCATTCATAGTAATTTTCAAATATCGCAGCATTGAAAAACTATCAGGTACATACCGTTAACTAATTTTTAATACTGTCATTGTCATTTAATGTGATAATACCCAGCAGGCATTAGCCAGTGTCTAAGGACAACGTTATTTTGATTTCCGATAACGATTTCAAATGATGATGATTTTAAGCTGTGTTGGAAAGTGACAAAAATCCAACGTTGAGCCGACATCCCAAACCAACATCACATTAACGTCAAATAATGACCTTTATTTGTCAAGTATGGATGATCAAAATCCATCGTCTGACATCATAGTGGTAACGTCCACACAATGTTAAGCTGTAACCATTAGATGATTATATTTGGTTGTTTTTAAGGTTAAAAACAGGTTTGGAAAGTGACCAAAAACCAACGTTTGTCTGACTTTAGACACTGAGGGTCTGACTTTGGGTTCTGACATCAACACGATTTTCATTTCCACCCAAAATGTAAAGTCCAACGATATTGGGGTACAGCGTCAATCTGACATCATGTTGATGTCCTGTGCCTGCTGGGTATATACCATCCATCAATATACAATGGTACCTTTGAAGATCTTTCCATGATATTACCATCCGATTTTATAAAAAACAAAAACTATTTGTTTTGTGTAGTGGTATGCAAGCATCTATGTTTAATCCTTTTCAGAAATGCAACTGCCTGTTCTGGCTCCTCTCTGTCAGTCATTCATCTATCTAGAATAACAAATCTGTGCCCTTCCTCCATTACTGTGTCTTGTTCAGAAATGCATTACAGATTGGCATTCATGGTAAACTAGTAATTTTCTCATCGTCAGTTTGCATTAAGACATTTTGGTCTCGACTTCACTGTGACATTTAATCTGCACGCAAGGTGGGTAATTTTATAAAATAACAACAGGGTTAGAAATCACCTCTAGGATGGGTGAATGGGGGGAGGGGGGTGTCTGTAGATCAAGAATAATTTTTTTTTGTGCCAATGATAAAACCAACAGAACAGTTTGTTTGCACAGATGTGAAATCTGAATGGAAAATTGGTTTGTTTTGTAGTAATTCCTCTTACATAAACCAGCAGCCACGCAAGTGACCGGTTAAATCGCTAATCTAATGCAATCTCCCCTCAGACCTCGCTGAGCAAACAGTGGTTGCAAGAGGTCGCAGTTAAAAGTGCAGACAGTCTGATGAAAACAATATGAGGATGGGGGTGAGCTGTCTCACAATCACGCTGACAGCATCACCCATTCAACAGAAGCACTTAAACTCACTCGTTATCTACTGTAATTATAACAGTCATATTTTTTAGGGGGGGTTTGCTGAATAATTAGAGTTGTCAGCGCTTACATCAAACTCCTTTCAGACTCACACAGAGCCGGCGAGGTCTGATGAGATGCAATTAACACTGCAGATTAACAAGCTCATCTGCGACATGAGCTCAGCGTGCTCCACTTGTCCCTCTCGACCCTGTTTTTCGTCATGTGATGCCCCAGACCACCATGGACTGAGGCTGTATTTGCTCTGTGCGGTTGGCAGACTGCTGTGCTGCGTTGAGCTGCAATGTGACCCACAATCTGTCACATGTACCTGAAATATAATCTACTGCTTCTTAACAGCAGGCTTATTTGCATCGTTGTTTTTAGGTATGCGTTTGTACTGAATCATGTTTACTGACATATAACACTGCATATGTATTTACCAAGCAATTGCAGATTTTTGAGAGGGAAAAAACACACACAAAATTATAAGGTGACTAATGACTTAAAATAGAAGAGTGAATGTTTACAAATGTATTTGTAAACATCCAGTCTTCTATTTTAATAAACAATCAACCCCAAATGTGTTTGTTAATGGCTTGTTCTTCAATTATGCAAATTGTGCTGCTGTGAAGCCAGATCAATACAAAAAAAGAAACAATGTCCGTTTGATATGAAGATAATCTGTGCCAGATTTGGAGAGAATTGGGCAACATTTGTGGAGGGAGAACAGTTTTCATCATAATCAAATTTGGCAGATGGAAAAACATGGAGACATCAGTATAATCTGCGAGCCAGATGAAATCTGTACTGAGCAAAGCATGATAGGCAATATGTTCAACTAAGTTGAAATTATTGTAACAAAAACAAAATGTCTCCCAAACTTGCAACTTGGTCTGCTGTTAAAGGAAGATAAAATTACTTTTATCTACACTTTTATATCTATTACACTGTTTTTGCTTTTTCTGTGTAGAACTTTGTATAAAATCTGCGGATTTATGTGGAATGATTTTGGGAGTATCGTAACTAAAAACGAAATATATTAAATTAAAAAATAATACCTTTTTAACTTTTTATTTAATGTTTACAATACAAATCCAATTTGATTCACTTATTTGGTAAAGCAAGTCTCTAATATAAAATATCTACTAAAAGACAGAAAGTATTACTTTACAAACTATTGTAATAGTTTGTTAAGTAATCATATAAAGTTATAATATTTATATGAACTGTTTCATTTTAGTCAATAATATTACAGAAATTAATTGAAAAACTAAATAAATATAAATTTACATAAGTAAACAAATAGACTCAGTGGTGAGCTAAAAATCTCTGGATTTCTGCACGCGCAGATTCCATGTGGTCCTGCTAATGAGCAATGATGTTACGCAGTGCCAGTATGTAAGTTGACACCCAGTGGTTGAACAAATGCAAGCACAGGTTGCCAGATTGAGGACCAACAGGAGTGAGTCTGACTTAAAGGCTGATTTAAATCGTGTTCTATAGAAAAGCAACGACACGTGATAGAAGGAATATTCTCCATATTAAAAGGAGTTTTTGTTCTAACCAACACCTGAAATTTGTATTTTAGAAACGGCTTCTATTTCTTGCAGTTGAACAACAGAAAACTGACAATGATCACCTCAGGGACACCTCATGTGCTTTATTCAGTGTTAAATGCTAAAAATGTGAGTTTGAATGTCATTTCACATGACGTATTGCCATACTACTGCAGCAGATAGTTCACCTCAAATCTTGAAAATAAAATAAACCGTTTGAAATTGAACTTTAGACTCAAAACCAACACATATCAGTGATTCAGCATATATTTAATAATGGTAAAGAGGTTTAATATGTACTAATTAGATTATAAACCTTACCATTTCATAAGTGAGTGCATAATCTGTGCTTCTGAATGTCTGTATTTAAATTTCTGTCATGTTTTGTCTGCTGCAAACAGCCAAATTGCTTATCACTGCAAATCCTGTCATGTAGTGTTGTTAGGACATGGAGTCACACTAACCTGCTCACCTAATGTTTACGTTCGTAATAGTGATATTATTTGCTAATCAATAACCTCATGTGGAACTCTGAATCTCCGTCTCATTTCAGAGTCTGCTACTGTCCACCGGATGCTGAATTTTGGTCACAGGAACATGCTTTGAGAGCCTTTCTGAATGAATGAATGAAATTTTTGGTTTTTCAACAAGGCAACCCAGGATGGTGAAATTTAATTGGCTAAACTGGCATTGGGCGGGCTAAAAGAACCTAAACAAAGACAGCCTTAAGTAACAGAATATCTGACTTCACCATCATGTTTCAGATAGATAAGAATGTTCACTTAGCATGTTTTTTTTTAAATATTTGCCAACATATTATGGTATTTTTTATGCTTTAGAAAAGTCAAAAACTTACATACAGCATGTTTAAATAAAGAAAATGACTGAAACTCTTTGATAATTTTTTTAGCGAGGTGCTAATAGTCAAATCCAACTCATTGATTTATGAGTTAAGGTCTGAGAAGAGAACTTAAAAGTTGAGCTCAAAAAAAGTTGTGTTTCTTTAATTTGAGCCAACACTAATGAGTGTTTGAGAAAAGTTGGAGGAAGAATAGGCAAACAGAATATTACTCTAAATGTAAATGTCAGACAAATAATAGGCTGATACTCTGAATCGGGATAATTAGATTTTACATGACCAAAGGAAAAATTCAATTGGGCAAAAGGAAGACAGAGAAATCGTTGTTTAGGCCAGATGAAGCCTGTATTAAGCAAAACATGAGTTTAGGCCAGTATCTACCAATGTTACAAATATATATTTTTAAAAATAACACTTATTGTTCACTATCCATTTCTACTATCTTAATTTCTTCTCTATTCTCCAAAGTATAAGCATTTAATTCTACTTGGTCTGAAGATCATATTTTGCCAGTTCTTAATGAAGATTAGAGGAAATTCGCTGGAGGAATGAAGAACAAATTGGACAAAAATCAAAATGCCAGACAAGCAATAGACTGAAAAGTCTGATATGAGATCATTAGACTTTACATTGGCAGAAAAATAAGATGTGACCAAAAGCAATGACTTCAGATCCAATTTATTTAGAAATATTCAAATCATTCAAAAAAGGCAACCATCACAGTTATGCTGTTCAGGGTCATTTCATGTCCTTTGCTGAAATGAAAAAGCATCTCATCCTCTAAAAATGGCACAAGACTTCATGGCTTGGACAATTAGCTATGTAAACAAACAAAAACAAACAATTTGCATGATATCTGGTTGCATATCACTGTGACAAAGAAAGTCATGATGCCCAGGGTCTCTGTCGAATAAAATCACTTAAACTGCCTCAAAACACAACACAAATACATAGAAATGAAGCTGCATGAATGCTACTGTACATCAGTCATGGTAAATAGACACACAAGTAGTCACCCACCCCTACAAAGCACCCAAAGCAATGAATGAGAGACTATACAAAAATGTCTCTTGGTTACAAAAGGTACAAGACAGAAAATTCACAAATATGAATGGGTGAAACGATAATGGTGGATTGAGAGAACACACACACAACCACTTCCTAACCATCTATATCAAAATCCTGAAATCATTCATAAGAAATGCACAGTGGTGATGCCTCTTGCATAATTTATCCAAAATAAATAAATAAAGCTACGATACAGTATCCACAGAGAGATACAGTGATGATAGCTGAACAGCACATAAGGGTTAAATTTCTTTGACCACAAGGCGGCACTATTTACAAACTGCTTTGATACCTTTTGTTTGGACTTGATGCCAATAATTCATGCCAAGTTAAGTCTCAAATCACCATGTGTTGATAGATGCGTGCATAGAAGATCAAAATAGTGGCCAATGGATTCTTAAATATAATAATATAAAGATATTTTTGCATTCAAGGAATATGTTAAGACTGGAAAGTTGACTTTAGGCCAATAAAGCATAAGAATATCAGGATTTTATGACCCCTACACAACTTGAGCTTGGTCTGAAAAGTTTGCTTGAACAGTGTGAGTCTTGTAATAGTGTGGATATTTGAAATTAAAAACACAATGTTCAATCAACTAGAGATTTGAAAGCAGATTACATTATTTCTCTAGACCAAAGGGTTAAGAATCAAGGAACAATTTTCAGAGTGATGGTGACATTTAAAGGGACAGTTCACCAAAAAATGCAATTCTGTCAAAATGCACTCACCCAACCCCTTGTTCCAAAGTTGTTTGTAGGACTGTGTCAATGTTGCCATGTCAAATTGCAGGATTTACAATGTTGAGTTTGTATTTATCATTTGCTTGTGTTTTTGAAGCTTCCCAGATAGCAAAGATTTCTGGCCCAGAATTGGCATATATTTGGCACATCAGGCATTCATCCGGCACTGGCGTACAGCATGGCCCTGATTTGGCAGAGGTGGCATCGTCTTTAAGGTGGCACACAATAATTAGGCCAGATATAAATTGTAGAATTTGGCCTAGATGTTAATAATTCATTTGTGGCCCATGTAAGCTTGGCTTACCTTGACCCAAATTTAAAAAAACCTTGTTATTAGTTTCAAATAAAAATAAATCTATTCTATCAATCAGGTCACTTCAAGACAAAGCACGCCTATAGTGCGCCTAAAGCACAGTGATTCATGAGTTTATCAATTTAAATTGCAGGCGTGACACACCAATGTTTCTGGCCCAGTTCAGGTTCAGTTATGGGTTATTAATTTGGCTGAGACTTGGCCCAGATATGGTCCATGTTTGGCCCTTGTCTGGAAGCCAGACTTGGTCCAGTGATGTACCGTAATTCACTGCGGCATGTGGGCCAAGCAAAAGCTGATTGTGTGGGCCAGAGCTGGGACAGAGATATTTTGCTATTTTGTGGGTTGTGACTGTTTGAGGATTTTACAAGCATTCAGCTATAAGAAATACCGTTAGTAACTTTAATAACGATTTATTTTATTGAATTATTATTTTGTATTGAGTCACTTTACCTGAATACTGTTAGACTCAGAAATCAATAAAACACTGAATATTTCAATTGTAGCTTTTTCTTTATCGTATTTATTCTTTTGATTTGATGATTATAATTTATATATTCGAAACGACAGCAACACCAAATCTCCAAAAATGCAAATTTATTAAATTAAAAAAGGCTGACTCAAAGTGTATAACGTTTCAAGCACACGACTCTTCCTTAGACAATGTTCATCACAGTAAGGTGCTCCTTTTTGTACACTTCCAGATCACACATTCTGCTATTATCTCACAACAAGAAAAAAACAAACATTAGAAATTATCCAACTTAGATATCTAAAATGAAAATACAGAAACAAAACATAATCTTACATCAAAAATTAAAAAAAATAAAAATAAAATATATATATATATATATATATATATATATATATATATATATATATATATATATATATATATATATATATATATATATATATATATATATATATATATATAACAAGAAAATACAACAAAATAATACAACAGAATATAGGCAAAAAAAAAAACTTTACCCAAACACCTAATTAAACTTCAAAGAATTATTAAAGAAAAGGACGAATGTCAAACTCCTCATTTAAACTTCTTGGAAACAATGTATAGAGAGTGGAAATGTAAGAGGCTTCACGTTTGTAATTTGTTACGATCTCCCCTCCTACATGGACACTTCACAACTTCAATTCCTGTTGTTACACGCTTTGTGTCAGCCTTTTTAAATTTGAATTTACTAAGTTTGCATATTTGGAGCTTTTGTGTTGTCGCCTTTTTGAATAAATATTTTGTACTTTTTGCGCTTTGGCTGAGCACCTAGATAAAAGTGATGTGCATGCTTTTGTCCATTTTTTCATTATTATATTTTATGCATTTGCACTCCCCTGCAGAATCATCTCAATCATTTTAAAATTATAAACTCCTTTTTATATAGCGATATTCAAGTCATGAAATTTTATTCATATCGCAGAATAACAAACATTCACAATGTTAGATTTTTCCAATATCACACAGCCCTAGTTGTTTGTGTTTCTTTCTTCTGTTGAACACAAGAAGATATACATTATTGAAGAATGTTGAAAAGCCAGCCATGCTAGTTTACAACATTCTTCAGAATATCTTGTTTTATGTTCAGCGAAAGAAAGAAATGAATAAAAGTTACCACTTAAGTGTAAGTAAATGCTGAGGATTTTTTTCGACAACTATTCTTTTAAGTGATTGATTAGCAGAGACCCAGATGACTATTTAAAATGCTTTCATCCGAGTTTGCTTCTTTGGATCTAATAATAGTTAAACTAAGAGAAGATGAATTGGTCTTTGCAGCAATTAAAAATGGCAGTGAGGAAACGTTTGTCCCTTCACCTGTGACATTAATGATGTTTGATGTGGTTGCAGTAAAAACTACAGAGCACTCAATAATTCATATAGTGCTTCAAAACTTCAGGGTTACCAGAGAAAAGCCTTTCAGAGGATAGGCTTTACAGTATGTGTCTTGGAAAGGTAGCATCATGGAGAACTGTGATTCAAACAAAGGACCTATCAAGGACAAAGCTTTTGAACACATGCTTTCAATAGGAGAGTGAAAACGCAATACATGCTGGCAGCTTTTGATTTTATACCAATTCATGGGTATTTAATTTTGAGTTCATTTGGATTGTAATTGTAGAAAAATTTGGAAAAACTTTGATAAAAAAAAATGTATTTAAAATATTTTACAAATTACAAATTATTTAAATGATTAAGTGTATTATACGATACGTGCGATACGGGTGAATTGGGTTGGCTAAATTGACCGTAGTGTATGAGTGTGGGTGTGAATGTGAGTGTGGATGTTTCCCAGAGATGGGTTGCGGCTGGAAGGGCATCCGCTGCGTAAAAAGTTGGCGGTTAATTCCGCTGTGGCGACCCCGGATTAATAAAAGGACTAAGCCGACAAGAAAATGAATGAAGGAATGAATGAATATTCTAAACATTGAGGATCCTTATACGTGTTTTCATTTATACCTTTCTTTTCTTACTTTCTTTCTTGTCATAATTTATTTATTTACAAACAGCAATAATGTTGACATAGAGTATTATTTTTATTGAAATTGTATTTCATCCTCATTATTATAGAAATCTGGTAGGCACTGGGCATAATAATAGCCAGAGTTGGATTTAACCAATAGACAAGGTAAGCAGCCGCCCAAGGAAATCAGGAGGCCCCCAATACCTAGAAGTTTCAATAAATAATATGTAACATAGTTTTTATCAAATATTATGGTGAGGGTTTAACAAATAAAATTATGTAATTATTAAGTCTGTGCAAATGTGCCCCCCTCCCCCAATCACGGATCAATCCAGCAATAACATCAGGTAAAGATTTTGATTTAAAAACAACAACAACAAAAAAGTTTATTTATTATTTTTAGGTTCAGTCATTTTTAGTCATTTTAAGAATAATGTCATTTTAAATGAAGAGATTACATTAGAATAAAAATGTTGAATCAAGATAGATTTGCTTGCAGATCACTAAATCTGCCCTTGAACTTTTATCACAATATTTTAAACATTTTAAATAGTTGACCATTTTTTCTCCAGGTTTAACATGGAGCAAGTATTCAGAGAAAATATTTTCTGGAGCATTGGAGGATAAATGAATTAAAATTATGTAATTACAATTATGTGGGTGTATTGTTATGGCTATCTGAATTATCTTGTATGTGAGAAAATGGTCTCTGTGTGAGTGGTAGTTTTTATGTGGCAAAAAGGAAAAAAGGAGAGAAAAAGCAAATTAATTATTTTTCATTGACCTTTTCCAAGAACTTAATGGTAATGAATAATTTTGGGAGATCTTTAGTATTTTCTATGTCATTAAAAATAACAACAATGGTCAATATATGATATTTTGATTATCGTTTTTGACAGACATTTTTGTCATCTGATGCACTGTGTAACTTTTTTAAATTGATACACTATGGCTAATATTTATGATTATTACAAAATAATTAACATAGAACCATAATTTTCCACAATATAAAATACAACAAACCAAGCATACTTTATTTATTTATTTTTAACTAGGTTACCTTGAACATGTATGATCATTATTTATCAACAGTCACAGATTTAAAATGCTTGTTTTATGGTATATATTCTGAAGCTGCTCACTCACAAAAAGAGTTTGTACAGCTGTTTATACATATGAACAAAAATATAATAAAACTGTCTCTATAGAATATATTGTGCCAACAGAGATTATGCTGTTTTTTTTTTGTTTAAACAGCAACATACCATTTAAACAATAATACAAAGTAAATACCATAATATAAACAAAAGAATAATTACATAATCAAAATTAAATAGAAACACAACTTTAATATAAAAACCTTTATAATGACAATATAACTAAGGGATTATTCAACCTACCCAACTGACAGCAAGTATATTATTCAACTAACTTAACATTGCAACTCTAATTGTATTTTGACATTTCTTGCTATTAATATACTGGAGCGAGTCTATATATAAATGAAAATCTATAATAGAAACCTTTAAACAGGGTTTAGAATAATTAAATCTGCATTTATGGATATGAAACTTACCAAGTAAAATAACAAAATTCATTATAAATTCTACAGATATATTGTTTGAGAGAAAATAAAATATAACATCTTTGGGGGTCAAATTACATCTAAAACCTATTTATTTATTTATTTTTTTACCGGAAATACAAAGTCATTCCAAAACTTCTTGAGATCTCTGCACTTGAACTCCAGAGATCCAGAAAGAGAATGAGAGCCTTCAGGTAGAGACTGAAATGAGGAGGCGTGTCTACAGCGCGTGGGCGGGGCTACACGCTCTCATTCGAAAAGCCACTATTATAGAGACTTAAAGAGGACTCACAGGTGTACAGTAGTACGTGAGTCACGCAGCGCTGCCGTTTGCAGAGAGGCGATTAAATGTTTACTATTAAGTCAGCGTGAGGAAAAGGAGCATTCTTGCGCGTTTGGAGTCACATTTGGGAGCGTGTTTTTTTTCAGACTACAGCCATGTGATGGCATATGAGTCGAGTGTAATGTAACAATCCCCACCGACGCTTGTGCAGTGCTTGACGCTCAGTGACATGACATGGACGGCGGAGTGTCTCACTGAGAGCTGATGAACTGAGGAACGATGTCGGACCAGGTAAAATCTTCGCTTTCACGTCTTGTGGGTGTGTGTGTTGTGTGTGGGCTGTTATAGGGTCCTTCACGGGTTTGGGATGCTCGCCGGTGTGTACACACCCTCTCTTCTTCTGCAGTCTTTGTGTTGACTTTGTTTCTATAGGAGTGTTTGTGTTTTGTAAACATTCCTGTGCTTAAACAATACTAATATTTCAATCATGCTTCTTTGTAATGAGAAAATATAAAAATAAATAGCTGTGATGATCCTGCAAATCACTGTAACAATATTATTATTGTACTAATTCTGATTCATTTTTCATCAGAATAATAATTTGCATGATACATCAATATTAGTTATTACGATTTACTGTTATTTAAAGCCTGGTCATTGGCTGCCTCACCCCAAGCATCATATCACATCTCATTGTCACTATCCCACACTATCAGTCTATGATTAATTAATTACCTCCTTTCAATCAGTATAATTGGCTGTCAATGTGTGTCTTGCATGTCTGACACCAGATCAGGCGTACAAGGTCTCCAGCACACCTACAGTGCCGCGGCTAGATTAATTGCAGTATTAATATTGATGCCAGTCGCCCTTGCAAGCAAACTCAGTAAACAGTTTACACTAAGCGCTCTCTTGGCAGTTTTACTTGATACAAGATAGATGGGCGAAGCACTCGGCAGCCATGAGGCTATGAAAACTCATTACGTTACTTATCTTTTTTTTCTGTCTGTCAGGATGTTTACTCCACTCTTAAAAGCAAGTGGCGATTGTTTATATGAATGGACGCTCTTCTCGTTGATTTGACCCACTTTTGAGTAAACAACCCAAAGTTTTTCCTTGCGCTTGGATTGTTTTTTACAATTCAGATTTGATTTCTGGTATGGTACAGTGTTTCAGGGATGCATACTGTGGGCACTTTCTAGTTTAATCTGAGTATATGAGTTGAATTATTATTTGAATGATTATAAATAGGGTTATAAATGATTGTATGAATTAAAACATGGGGTGAATACATTTTGTATATTTGTATTTTTAATTAAAAATGCTTCAATTGAGGACAAGGCAACAAGAATTGGGAAAGTTCCCAGAAAACAGGGACATGTGTTCACACTATCATATGGAGTGTCATTGTTCTTGGCTTTTGGTTTCATATGGGTGGAGATCCTTGTCTTTGGTGTCATCTGATGTTTTTTTTTACTTGTCGTTGTATTTCACAGGGTTATGGCTTAACTCTCTCAGCTGCACCCCCTCTTCGCAGGGGCAGCACCCCACTACCAATCAAGCATCAGCTGAGGCGAGAGGAGGCTGTGTCCGAGGAATACGATTGGACACCAGGACTCAACGAATCTGCGACTCCACAAATCAGCGTCAGCAATATTCAAGATTCTCCAAGCCTAAAACCGCCCCAACAGAAGTACCACGGACCACTTCGGATAGTACTCCTGGGTCAAAACGGAGTGGGCAAATCCTCTCTGGCACTTTGCCTCGCTGGACTGTCAGACAGATCACTCTCTATAGACTCTGAAACCCAAGCAGCCGGTAAAGATTATATTTTGTACAGTCTTCTTGTGCTCAGCATCAAGCATCAGGATGCCAAGGACTGTACTATTTTTAGATTTGCTTTGGATGAAACACACTTATCACCTCACAGACACCCGAGATCACTAGTGTATGGTTCTCAGAATTTGATTGGAAAAAGCGAAATGGGTTGCCGTGAAGGCTTCCATCTTTTTTTCAGGTCTTTCATCATCTTGTGTCTTAATGAGGCGGGAGAGAACCAGCAGAGTACTGCCTCTGCACAGACACTTTCAGCACAAGCAGAGCATGTCATTTACTAGGGGATAAAGAGCCATCAGACACGCAGACAGTTTTATTTTTCTCTTACCTGAGTCGAGTGTCCTTGTGCATCAGTTCTGCTAAATTATTGCCACACTATCTCTCAAGTCCTTATCTTTAATAACTTCTTTTGTATTCGTGCCACAGATATATTATGATACATTTGATCCCGTGAAATTGCCAGTTTCAGCTTAGTTGAAGGAGTAAAATCAGATGCTAATTGAACATTAGTGATTCATTTTATGCTCAAGTGTCAGTTTTTTAAAAGATATATTTGTGTGTGTTGTAGATGAGGGTTACCCACGACGAGTGACCGTGGATGATGAGGACAGCTCGATTTTAGTATATGACAACTGGAAACAGGTGAGTCATGCTCACAAATGTGGCTGTGGTTCGTTTCTTTATTTTCGAATGGCTTCTAGAATTTGTCAATGATTGCAAGGTGGGTGTTTGCTCCTTAAATCTTCTGGGTGTCAATTCTGCAATTAAGCAAGCCTCCAGCAGGTTAACTTACTGACTGTGGTGTAAGCTTATTTCAAAGACAATATTTGCTTTATATATGCTTTATAGTTGCTCTAACTGATTTACAGTAATAGAAGGATCAGCATGCAAAATTACTAAATAGAACTAATAATGATGATGGCAGTGGCATGGAGTGCATTAGTGCCTCTCCATTAGTTTTATATGGCGTCATTTATTTAATGGCGTACTATTATATATGTATGGGCAGTATAACACTCATAGCAGTGTGATATGGCTGTATATCGGCACTGGTGGGAGGCGTGCTTTGACAGTATTCAGCCATATTGCACTGCTACGAGTATTCAACAGTTCGACAGCATATTCGTGTATCTAAAATAAGAAAATCAAACACACAGAGTCTAAACACTTTTGGATGAGGAACTACTTTCTTCTGCCATTCGTTCACATTTGCAGCTGACGTCAGAACAGTAGAAACCGTTACTAGTGCACTGTCACTTTATTTGAATGATTCTCTAGCGTAATGTCTAAAGTGAGGTTATACAAAGAGTGGCCAAAACAAGATACATACACTCCTGATATGCAAGTCTTATCTCACACTCCACACACTACAATTATATGGTATAAATGCAGCACTGCAACATACAAAAGACAGAGTTCGATTCAGAAAATCACTTACCAGTTTAATAATGATTTGATCAGCTGTAGTTAAAAATTGTACTGTTTTTCTCCTCAAAGGGCTTATTATTCGCTCTCTGTCACCATCTTGTGGATGGAAAACATCAATTGTCTTTGCTCTGCTTAATGACAGGCTAATGGCCGCTGATATGCTGTCTCTCCGAATTTATAAATATTTAAAATAGGCTCTATCCTTATAAATAAACAGCATAGTTGCAATCTGAACAACTACATTCTCATCCAAAAATCTTTAAAAGTACTTTATGTTGTTCAACAGCTGTAATATTTGTCAAACTGTAGAGTTTCCTCTGCTTATCATGGGCGGTGTGGGTGGAGTAACAGACAAGGGTGAAGGGTTAAGAGGCTTTACGGGTGCTGTTGTTTGCAGAATATCGCACGGCTATCAGCTAATAAGATTCAAGATCGAGACAGAACCGATGTATAGATATATATACACTTTATTTTACGTTTTGTCAGTTTAGTGATGAATTCGTATGAGTTCAGTTTTACAAAAATATATGATTTTAAAAAGGAGGCATGCCACTCAACCCATCCACTAAACCCAATTATCATTGGGGATAAGCAAATCGTACTAAATTGTATGAATGAAATCATATGAATTTATACAAATTAGCCTCTAAATCAAAAAGTTGCAGTGAGATAAAATATCACTTTTAATGCAGTTTGTTCTCTCTGATTCTGTGATTGGTGGAATGTACTGCACAGGATAATCTGTAATTTAGTTTTTCTGCATATTATTCCCCCATTAAACTTGAATGTTTAAAAAAATAGGTTGAATTAATTCTACCAGATGGGTTTGACAAAAGCATATTTAATTGATTAACAACCTCAGAGTTGTTTTTGAAGATTTATCATTTTGTTTTAACTATCAGTTTCCCTGTGGAGAAAATGAACAGCATTTTTACTTCTAAACCTTCACTGTTGCATCCCGTATTGCAATTGATCCTGCCTTCCCTGCCTACACATTGTGCACATAAGGAGGTGTTGATTCTTGTATTGACTTATTGTCATGACAACATGCATTTCATTTTCTGTTGAACTAAACTCCAAAAGCTTACCTGACATGATTCTTTTGCAGCTTTGCAACTGCTGGTATTTGCGTCAGGAAATGCAAATCTAGTCTTTAAATGGCTCTACTGCAGAATTGGGAAAGCTGCTTTAAAACTGTTGTTAACCAAGCTACAAAATACACATAATTTATTATGTTGTGTCTAATCGTGCCTTATTCTTCCCTTTGTCATTAAAAAGTTTCAGACACAACTACTAGTAAGCTGGTTGATGGACACTCTTTTATTTGAACTACATTTTCTTTATTATTTTAGGTAAATAAGTCATTTAAATTGTGTTACTAATCAGTGCTTAATGGTTGTTAATATCGGATGTTTTTTTTTTTCTTAAATATTTACAAACATAATTTCTCACAAAAATGTACAATATAGTTCTGATAGTCACACAGAATTAAAATACATTGTTTACTCCTAGTCGTTTTAAGAACACAAAAAATATTTTGAAGAATGTTATTGAGCTTTACTTTGGTTCCCATTATGGTTATCATTATATTTTATGATTCAAAGATGAAATAAAGGCATACTGTTTTGTAATGATATGAAGATGAGTAATTATTTGACAATTATTTGGTGATTTAAAAATTCATTTATTTTCTTTTGGGCTTAGTCCCTTTATTAATCAGAGGTCACCACACCTGAATGAACCGCCAACTTATCCAGCACATGTTTTTACTCAGTTGACGCCCTTCCAGCTGCAACTCATGACTGGGAAACACCCATACACTCTCATTCACACACATACACTATGGACAATTTAGCTTATTCAATTCACCTATAGCGGCGCCAACTGAACTAGTCGAGGCTCAAGCCAGCGACTTTCTTGCTGTGAGGTGATAGCGCTACTTACTGGGCCACTGCGCCGTCTATCCCTAAAATAAATAAAGTAAATAAAAACATGATATATATTTACATGCAAAGTGATTTACTAAATGAGTCAAACTCCCTAACATGACTGAGCATGAATACAACATATGATTGGCATAAAGTTATATTAATTGTGTATTCACATCCATCATATTAGAGTGGATTTGAAAAAAGGATAACAGAGACATAAGCAGAAGAGATGCAGAAAGATAAGAGAAATCAGCTCTTGACCCTCCAGCTGAAGCTTGTCTGTTGTTTGTCATTTCTGTTTCCTTTTACTTTAGGGCAAATTGTTTTCAGTTTCCCGTAATTTGTTCCATTTCTCCTGAAAGTAACTACTGGTTTAAAGATCCTTTTACAAGCATTGTGTGTGCACCGACTATAAAACCACCCAGGCCCTGCTTTCCTTGTTATTTCAGAGTGAATTATGACCTCTGCTTTTACACAATAAAAGCCACTCATTTGAGAGTAATCCAAAATGATCTAATGGATCAATTCACTGTGGCTTGCATCATTAAGCCTTTTAGTCACGATTACTGCATTTGCATCCGTGCATTAAAGGATTGTTATTTTTCACATCAATACTATGTAGATATATTGTCAAATAAAGGATATACAGAACTGAAAGTATACACTGGCTAAGAGAGTTTTGTACTATTTAAACACGTTCAGTCAGAATTTAAGTTATTTTAACACGGTAACAAAACAAGGTATTAATTATTTATTAACATAAACAAGGTGTCACGGTGGCACAGTGGGTAGCACGATCACCTCACAGTAAGAAGGTCGCTAGTTTAAGCCCCGGCTGGGTCAGTTGGCGTTTCTGTGTGGAGTCTCCATGTTCTCCCTGTGTTTGCGTGGGTTTCTTCCGGGTGCTCTGGTTTCCTCCACAGTCTAAAGACATGAGGTATAGGTGAATTGAATAAGCTAAATTAGCCATAGTTTATGTGTATGAAAGAGTGTGTATGGGTGTTTTACAGTGTTGGGTTGAGACTGGAAGGGCATCCAACTAAGCCGATAAGAAAATGAATGAATTAACTAACATAAGTAAGTAGAAAACACATATTACAGTATTTATTCATCATTGTTAATGTTAATTAATGAGAATAAAGTTGTTCATTGTTCATGTTAACTTAAGTTCAAGATAGAATTTGGATTTTAATAATGCGTTAGTAAAAGTTGAACTATGATTAATTATTGCTGTACAAATATTAATTCATGTTGGTTAATATCCATTTACTAATAGAAAGCTTTTTGTAAACTGACTGTTTTAATTAAGGCACAATATAGTGACAGTAAAGACTTTTATTATGTTCTATATAAAAAAAGTAAACGTGATATTTTTTTCATCAAAGAATCCTGTAAAAAATATATAAAAATAATAATAATAAATGTTATCTGAGCACCAAATCAGATGACTTATGTATTGTAGATCTGGAAGATCAGAAAACTGGAGTAATTGCTGCTGTAAATCAACTTTAAGAAAATACATTTCAAAATATAATAAAATACATTTTAATTACAAAATCAAATTAAGTTTAAATCAAGTGTGTGCAGCTTTTCTGAGTATAAGAGACAAAATGTAAACTCATCCGCTCTTGTCCTATGGAAAACCATTCCATGGCTGTAGTGATTTTTTTTAAACGATCAAACTGCTGGATCCCAGGACATAAACAAGCCGACAAAGCTGCCAAAACAGCCCTAACAGGAAAGATAAAGAAGTGCAAAATACCACCTTCAGATTAAAAGCCACTAATAAAATGGAACCACTCCTCAAAAAAATAAACTTTTTGAAATCCAGCCTAAAATAGAAAGAAAATCCTTTTTAAAAAATAAAAAAAACTCAAGACATGATCAGTTTGCCCGAGACCCCCCTTTTCCCCTGGAAAATATTGTAAGGTCCCCTCAACATTTAATGATATTTTCGCTCGTAAGTTTGCAGTAAGATTGACAAAATGTTGTTTTAAAACAAACGGTATGTTTATTACTAAATGTAGATATGTTTATGCACAAATAATAGCCTAATGTAAAATATAAAAGCAAAACATCAGCAGGTCATTTGTAACTGTAAAACGTGAGCCTTTGGTGTCTGAATTGGCCTCATGTTAGTTGGCAATTAGTTGCCATTTTTTAAAAAAGTTTCTTGTTAGTAGCTGTAACGTCCCTCATCTCATTTTGCGTGTGTGTCCATTATTTTGCCTTGTGCTTAAAAATGCTCTGGGCTTTACACGGTATTGGGAATGAGCCAACTGTAAATGTGTTATTAATTTGAAGGACATTATGCATTTGTTAGCAAGAACTTTGGTGCAGATAATACACTGTGGCAGGGTCAGGCACTTTTTGCTTCGAGAAAATAGAATAACACCATATTTAGGTAACAATCTAGGTATTTCCTGCATTTCGTGTTTCAGGTATTGCTTGCGCTGCGACCCGAAATGTTTGGAGCTTCCTCACCTGGGTCCAGTATAAATTGGTCATTAGTCTTAACTGCTGAAGATGATTCAGTAAGACTTTTTAGTGGATGATGAATATCAAATTTGTCCAATATTTTCGGTCAGCCAGGGGATAAAATGAACTAAGACAACATGATCGTTCTCCCAATTGTCCACTGCTAAAAATTTATTTTAAAATATGACGTGAAAAATTGTTCCAGACTGTTCCAGATTTTATTTCATTATGGCATCACGGTGGCGCAGTGGGTAGCATGATCGCCTAACAGCAAGAAGGTTGCTGGTTCTAGCCCCGGCTGGGTCAGTTGGATTTCTGTGTGGAGATTGCATGTTCTTCCCGTGTTTGCGTGGGTTTCCTCCAGGTGCTCTGGTTTCCTCCACAGTCAAAAGACATCCCCTATAGGTGAATTACAAATCTAAATTGGCCATAGTGTATGCATGTTGGGTTGGGGCTGGAAGAGCATCTGCTGCATAAAACATACAGTATGCTGGATAAGTTGGCAGTTCATTCCGCTGTGGCGACCCCTGATTAATAAGAGACTAAGCCGAAAAGAAAATGAATGAATAAAAATTATTATTATTATTATTATTATTATTATTTATGTATTTTTTTATGTATGTAAATCTTGTGTATTTATTGCTGCTGTTGATTTTTAATAGTTCGAATAATTTTTATAATCATAAAAAAGCGTTATTTGTAAAATGTGGTAAACTTGATCTTTTTTTTTTTTTTGCCACAACATAGCCTTAGAAGCGGACTTGGCAATAAACTCAAAATCCTCTCTTTTTTAAGCGATCAAATCCAATAATCAATTCCCATTGTGATCATTTAGTGTATATCGGTCATAAAATATTCTAATTTCTAATTCAAGGCCAAATTTAAGTCCTTGACGCTGACCCCGAACAGCATCATCTCATTTAAACCATCTGTGTGATTAAATAATTTATATCCGTCTTCGCCTATGATTGATAGTTCCTCTTATAGTTCCACATCGCTTCTCTCTTGATTTATCAACCACCATTTTTTTCTCTTTGTCTGATGATGCAATCCATATGACCTCCCTTCATTGATGGTACATTCCCAGGGGACTAAATATGAGTTTAAAAAGCCCCTCGCGTTGTTTGATTCTACAGATTGTGACATGCATGTATTTTCCTCACACCCGCTCATACGACAGACCAAAGCATGCAGTGTGGGAGTATCATCCACTCAGTGCTGTGTTTATACTCTGAGATATATGATGATGATTTTGCCTGGAACGCGCAGATGTATCACAGTGATCTCATGAGCACATGCTTGTGATTTGTCATGTGAATCATAGAGTGCTTTTTCTCTGTGTCATAGTTCACTAGAAATTATTCAAACACCTGTGAATGTTTTGTGATATCATATTTGTAGATTTATATTCTACCAAAGGGGTTTATTGACGGGATAGTCAACCAAAACTGAAAATTCTGTCATCATTAACTCTCCGTTCACTTGCTTTAACCAGTTTAATTTCTTATATTCTGTTGTACACAAAAGAAGATATTTGGAAGAATGTTGGAAACCAGTAATCATTGTCTTCCACATTTGTTTTACTATAAAAAGTCAATGGTTACAGCAGTGTTTATTTCGTTGCCGAAAGGGTTTCGCAATAATTCTTGTGACAAACAAGTTTCTACCAACGAAAACTAAGTATGTCAGTATATTTTTATTATAGTTGTTGTCATTATCACTTAATTTCTATTTAGTTTTCATTATAATTTTTGTGACGAACAAGTTTCTACCGATGAAAACTAGACGAAAACTAAATAAAAATTAAGTGATGATGATGAAAACAATAATAAAAATAAACTGACATTTTTGTTGACTAATAAAAATGACACGAGAATGTTATTGAGGGACCTTTTTGGAAAGTAACACATCCACAGTTGACACAGGTTGCGATTACATTATCTTCCATTGGGGCGTTTGTCTGTCTGATTAAACTATAATTAAATGGCAACAGCTGAAAGAAAAAGATGATTCACGTTTGATGTCTAGACAAAAAGATTGTAAACCATATGGGGAGGAAATAGCTGATAAAAACAACAAATCTAAAGGGACATCAGCATAACAGTTACCAGGGAATCATCCAATGTATTGGGATGCAAAGGTAAACTCGGGTCCTTTATATTTACCAGTGGGTATGTGCTTCTGCTTACTAAAACGGTAATGCCTCTCGCTGACCTTTTAGAGAATTGACTCTAACTTAAGTAATTAAATCGGTCAGTCTTAAATTCATATGATCATGGCATTAATTTTCGTAAGTACTCTCGTGTTTCTTTTTAGCTGTGGCAGCTAACTCGTGCTAGGTTTGTGCACTGTCTGCGTCTGCCACAACCGTCATGACAACAGCCATTTACAGTGTACCTGTACCAGAAAAATTATTATTCAGGACCTCATTCAGCAATGTGATTATTTCTTACATTTGTAAAAATGTAATGATACTGTAGTGCCATAAACTCCGCTTATCAGGGAGTCGCCAAACAACATACAAGATAATGAAACTGCCTTGAAGTGAAGCACACTTATTTTTTATGTGCATCTTCGCTTCAGAATGTTTCTGTGAGTTAACACAGCCATGGGACTGGGTGCACACTTTACAACATAACACATTATCATTTGGCAGTCATGTTGTAACTTATTTAATCAGTGCTATAGCTGAGCACCATGTGCTGTAATACCAATTACAACCATAAAGATATACTGCCATGCACTATTGCTAAACACTGACATTGGAAAGTGGACTTAAACTGTTTTAAGCCCTTTTAAAGATGTACTGGCTTGAATCTGTTCAACAGACTGGTGAAAAAGACTAGTAGTTAAAATTAGCGGTTTACTAAATAATTGTACAATCCTGCATTTTCATATGGCTAATGTTCTTACATGTGTATTGATTGCCATCTAAGCGGCAACCTCCTGCTCTCCCTTGTTAAGCAAATACGGAAGTAACTAAACTGCAATTCATCTAAATTCCACTATAGTCCTGGCTCCATGATGGATCAGATCTCAAATGAGCCCTCTTGTAAAATGGACAACTTTACAGCAGAAAAAAAAGAGATGTTTACAGCCTGGTACACAGAAAGATTTTGGTTCATATAGCTAACCTTCATGACAACTGTGAGGGGGGTGAATGTTTTTATAACTCATCCGTTTCGTTTATATTAAGTTATATAAGGTCTGCATGATTATGGGCGTGGCCAATTGAGCTAGGTCTCGCTAGTTGCCGTCACTTCACCTCAGCTAATTTCGGCTGATTAGTCGCTGAACTTGGCATATACATCCTATTTTGTTTTGTTTAATGTGGCTTTACACAGTCAGTTGCTTTTTGGAAATATTTCTTACAATTATCAGATGATATGGCTTGCTGTGTGCACGTAATTGTGCTCACAAACCATTCGCATGGCCTCCATTTCTGAGGTGAGTAAAATTATATAATTATAGCCCTGCATTTACTTACACAGACTATATTTTAAGTATTTGGAAGTAATTTGCGTTTCTAAAAATTCAGTGTTTTTAAAAGTCTGAACATTGATATCGTGTGCAACCAAGCACATGTGGTCAGAACATAAACAAGTTGTAGGTAATACAGTACTAAGCAGTTTTCCCAAAGAAAAGCCTGTCTAAGCCAAATGCAGGCAGGCGTCTATAGCTCTCCTCACACTTCGCCTCTTTGCCCTTGTTTGGTATCCCCTGGTTGGTGCGATGACGGGTGAACAAAAAGGCGACTATTGGCCACGCCTACTTGTAGCTTCATTTGTGTTCTTCAGAAACCTATAGGTGACATCACGGATACTACGGTCATATCTTTTACAGTCTATGTTGCCAACACATAATTTACAAATTACTTATGATATAAATAACAATGCGTATCTAATTTTTGTTCTTCTGTGGAAAAGCTGTATTACATATTTTAATTAGAATGTTTTTTTTTTTATTTTAAGTTTTTATCCTATTTTGACTATTTTTGTATAAATAAATATATGTAATATTTAATTTAATTAAACCAAATATATTTTAGTCAACTAAATCTCAAGTAGATTTAGTCGACTAAAGTCTTATGAAATTTAGTTGACTAAAACTAGACTAAATTAAATGATTCAGAAGATAAAAATATAACTAAAACTAAAATGCAATGTTAGTCAAAAAACTGGGATACAGCTTTCTAGCTTTCTTCAAATGATCTTCTTTTGTGTGTAATAGAAGAAAGAAATGCATAAAGGTTTGGAACCACTTGAGAGTGAGTAAAAACTGAGTAGATTTCTATCTATAAACTATCCCTTTAAGTTGCCTTTTCAGTTCATTTAAATATTCAAATTTATTCAAATTTATGACTTTAGCCGGTCCCTTCGTTTCCCAAAATTCTAAACGATACTTATGTGTCATCAGATCTAAAATCATTCTAAATTAGAGGCTGTTTGTTGCAAGGATGAATGTCAATAGCAATACTTCTATCACAGAATGATTGCGAGTTTTGGATTAATTCCAGGGCGGAAAGGGAGAGAGAGTGAGCCATGGCTGGAAAAACTCCAGACCCCCCTTATCCTATCATTTCTCTTTCTCCATCTTCCTCTTTCATAGCATCCTCCTTTCTATCTCCATAACCATCCGGTTCTTTTCCTCTGTGGCACATGGTGTCATGTGACCTCTGACCTCACCCACTGGGTTGCATTCTATACCCGCCTGTTGCCATGGCTACTGCTGGTTACAGCAAACAAAAGGATCCCAGATAAAGTATCCAGTGATTAATTTTAATTTTACAGATGCAGAGATGCAGCCCTTATGGCTTCATGGTTCAACGATTGCAATCTGCAGTTCATGGATTGCAGCCTCAGCATGAAGAATGTTCAGCTGAAGTCTGTCAATAATACAGTTACTTTGTCGTTCATTTCAGGGTCTCTCGAGTAGTGGTTATGACCGCACAATAGATCAAATCAAAACGGATATTTGCTTGTACAATAAACCATACAAGGCTGTGATTTCATTAAAGAATGTAGTCTAGATCTTTTTTGGAAGTGAATTATCGGTGTTCTGTTTTGTCTCTAGTCTGCAGTGATTTGCATCTTGATACTTTACAGTACTGTACTGTTTGTACTAGGGGTGCTTGAAAAGATTTAGATTTAGCTTTGTTAAACCCGTTCAATGGAAAATAAGAGTTTAATAGGGGGAAATTAAGGCTGGCGGAAGATTAAAGTTGTTAATCACAGGATTTAGTGTTCTTTTGTAGTAAATGCTTTAACAAATTCAGTTCCTTTTTGAGGAAAGAAAATCCTATTGCTCATGGGTTTAGAGTCGGTGAAATTATTCGATGCTTTTTTTAAAAAAGAAGTCTCTTTTGCTTGCCAAGACTGCGTTTATTTTATTCAAAACTAGAATAAAAACAATAGTAATTGATGATTTAAAATGTTATTGTATTCTGGTAATAATCAGGCATTTTGCATAAATTGAAATTGTAAGTTGCAAATACTGCTAATTTAAACATAATTGAAAGATTAGGTGGTTTTGGAAGCTATTTTAAAAAATCTATATTTTGTAGAACTCAATGGAAAGTTTTTATTTTTGCAGTTACAGGTCACCTGACAACAAATGTAAGTTACTATCAGTTTAATTCATCTTTATTTCTATTGTGCTTTTACAGTGTAGATTATCAGAGCAGCTTAACATATAAGTTCTAGTGATTTGAAATTTAAACTGTCAGTTTATTCATTCATTCATTCATTCATTTTCTTTTCGGCTTAGTCCCTTTATTAATCTGCGGTCGCCACAGTGGATTGAACCGCCAACTTATCCAGCATATGTTTTATGCAGCTGATGCCCTTCCAGCCACAACGCATAACTGGGATACATTCATACACTACAGACAATTTAGCTTACCCAATATACCACATGTCTTTGGACTTGTGGGGGAACCTGGAGGAAACCCACACAAACACGAGGAGAACATGCAAACTTCACACATTCTGCCAACTGACCCAGCCAAGGCTCGAACCAGTGAACTTCTTGCTGTGAGGCGATTTTGCTATCCACTGTGATACCCTGTGTCAGTCCAGTTTTCAGAATTCAAGTTCAATTTAGTTCATTTCACTGTGGTTTAATTGTCCCTGCTGCAAGTCCAAACACTGAAGAGTAAATCCATTGATGCACAACATTATACGCATTCAGTTTTTATTTTAAAGATATTGCTTTTTCTTTATTTGTAAAAAACTTTGTATCTTAGACATGATATACTGTAAGAGCTATAGGTTCATCTGGAAATTCAGTTTTGCTGTAAAATGAAATCACGTACTATCACCTCCCAGGAACATTTTATACGTGGCTGCTCACAGATAAAAGGGGCTTTTCTTGCCAATAATGCTTGGATAACATGTCTTCTTTGAATAAAATGAATGTCTGTATTAAACTTAAACCTAATATCATTGTGAATTTTTGCATAAACTTTCAAAAATGTCAATGGAAACTGATGCTTTTGTGGTAAAATGTTTTTAATCAGAAAGTAAGCACAAAAGTTTTGCACAAATCTGTAATTAAAATAAGTGACTGTCAAATGATTATTTTAAAACTATTCTAATAATATCTGCTCTCAATTTTTTTGTGAAAACATGACACATTTTTTATTCTTTTATAATGTCATTATCCTGAGCATTATATGTTTTAATTTTATGTGTCATGAAAAAAAGGAGGTTAAGCATACAGAAAAATCTAAAATAAAACTAGGAGTCCTTTACATGAAAATTTGTCTACAGGCAAGCTAGGCAACATATACACAGTATTGGTAACCCATGAAGTGTTGACGTTTGTTGTTTAGGTTTTGTTACAAGATGTTTAAAACATACAAATGACAATGCAGTCATGAGAAAAATATTTCAAAACAAAATAATTTAGACGCTATTTAGGAACTGTTGTGTTGGTGTTAGGTTTAGTTTTCTCTCAGAAGTTATTTTATGTTTGATAATACTCAAATTCTTTATATTCTGTCACACAAACTACCTAAATTACTTCACTTTTTGTCACACATCTCATCTGATGTTTATTTATAAACAAGTTTGAAGTTAAACAATGGTTCCTTCTCAAAGATCTTTTTTCTTTGCCCCAGAACTGTCAAAATGTGTGGTACACCAACAATCTGAAGTGAAGCTGAAGCACTTGGTGTGTTTTTATTCCCTAAATCGATTGAACAAAGAGCCAGTATTGTTGTGAATGCTCACAGTGGTTAGCACTGTCGCCTCACATCAAGAAAGATGCTGGTTCGAGTCCCAGCTGGGTCAGTTAGCATTTCTGTTTGGAGTTTGCATTTTCTCATCATGTTGGTGTGGGTTTCCTCAGGGTGTTCCGGTTTCCCCCAAAGTCCAAATACATGCACTATAGGTGACTTGAATAAACTAAATTGGCTGCATCCGCTATGTATGGAGGATAAGTTGGCAGTTCATTCCGCTGTGGCAACCCCTAATGTATAAAGGGACTTAGCTGAAAGAAAATTAATGAATGAGTTGAGTGTTTCTGATGGGGTAGTTGGAGGCAAATGCACATACAGTATTTGATCCTAACTCACAAAACTGGTCATAAATGTCCATTTTTGGAATTATTTGGCCAAGATATAACTATTTAAAAACTCTTGAATCTCAGGGTTCACAAAAAAATCTAAATACTGAGAAAATCATCATTAAAGTTGTCTAAATGCTTAACAATGTATTTTACTAACCAAAAATTGAGTTTTTATGCATTTACAGTAGGAAATTTACAAATCATCTATCTTTACTAATATTCTTATCATTTTTGACATAAATGATAAATGTACTATTTTGACCGTGCAACATAAAAAAAAAAACTGGTTTTGTGGTTCAGGGAACATCTAAAAAGAGTTCAGGGCTTTCCAAGGAGTAACAAAAAAAATAAGTCAAAGAAGTCTAAACCACATAAATCTAAACCATACCTGTAAACCCTCCTGTTTTTCCCAAGATTCTCCCATATTTTATGGTACTATCCCACTATCACCCCATAAACATATTTTCCTGTACTTCTCCCATATATTTAATCTTTCTATGAAGGGTGGCAATAAACATCAAAGAGCTGATTCTCCATATACGCAACCCACACCGCCAAACAACCAGGGGATGCTTCTTGCTCTTAAATGTGAATCTGTTCTGTGCTTTAATTTTATTTGTGCACAAAAACACTTTGAAATACAAAAAAAAAGGTTTTGGGAGTGTGTTTGAACTGACATATACACATGATAATAATAATAATAACATCTAAACATGTCGATCTTTGTGGGTTTTCTTTAAAACACAACAAATTTTTACATTCCAATGTTGACAGGTATGCTTTAAACACAAACCAAACCAATTCCAGAATATGATGCACTTTGCTTATAAGAGTAACTCCATCCATTGGCAGCAGAATGTGGGCAAAACATGACTCAAATGCATGAGGCATTTCTCCAAATTGAGTTATTTACCCGCACAATCTTTTGGATGCGAGAGCTGATTATTCAATAATTGTATGCCTTTTATGGTCTGCTCTTATCCAGATGGCAGCCAAATTGAGATGTTAAATGCTTATCAAATTGCAGATTGAGTCACAATGTGTTTAAATCACTGCATGATTTCTTTTTTCTTTTTTTTTTTTGCAGTCCCTGTATTGGGGACACAACAAGCCTTATAAGCACTTCTCCCTTGTGTATCTTCTAGACAAACTATAAGCATTACTAATTAATGGTACATGTCTTAGACGAGTCACTGAAGGTCAGCACTTTTCGTACCGTGAAACAAGGTCAGCATATTTTGACGCGGTGAAGGGGATGCGGGGAGTTTACAGTAACGTTGCAGTCTATTCTGCAGACTACAGCCCCACTGTCAACTTACTGCATCCACTGAAGCATGAACAATTGGAGAGAGAGAGAGAGAGAGAGAGAGAGGGAGAGTGAATGAACTCATTTTCACACAGCGCTGCATCAGTAGTAGCTGCAGTGGATGCAGGTCTATTTTGGTCCTGTAACAGATTCACCAAGTTCACCCAATCTCCACCTGACACATCATTCCAATTAGAGACTAGATTACGCACTGCAATTATTCAAATGCATGCACTCACATGCTTAGAAATGGACAATCACGAACATTGCCCCGAGTCTAGACCCGCCTCGGGTTGCTCTGAGACTTGAAATGCTTCTGACAGCAAGAGCGGGAATGGCTTTAATAAGTCATTCTCTTTCCTAAAATAGCTGACACATGGTCAGCCACATCTTTACGCACGGAGTATGCCGTCACCCGCTTTCTGTTGGTCCATGCTAGGAATGGCGTCACACTGATCCCTTTTCCATTTTCCAGCATGAGTGACTTTGAGCATACGGGAGGCATCAGCAGGATCTAAACCATCTCTGATCACCGGTGTTCACTACACTGGCCAAAAACACACCTTGAAATCAATTCAGCCTATAAATGGATTAAATTCTTCCTTTGACTAATTGAAACTGAACACGTCAGAGTGTGTTTGGAAAAGAGCTGTTGTTTTACTGTGCAGCGTTTTTATTTATTTATTGAAATACTGTATTAATACAGTTGTTTTGGATTTTGTGGCCAAGAATACACTTTATTAATTAATTTTCTTTCAGCTTAGTCCCTAATTTATCAGGGGTCGCCACAGGGCAATGAACCACCGGCTATTCTGGCAGATACTCTTTCGGCCACAACCATGTTCATCTTAATTTATTTTTTTAAATTCAGGCCAAATAAATAGTTTACAACCACACAACTTAAAAAAAGTAGACCCAAGGAATCATCTTTGAATTATTTTTTTTCAGCGTACTAGGAACAATACATTATAGGCTCCTCTGAAATTCTATTAAAAGTCTGCATAAACTGGAAGTTGCTGAGAGTTTTACTTCAGTATGTTTATTTACTTTCAATTGAAATTGAATATTGAGTAGGGGGCGGATCTTTCTTTTTGTGCATTATTCTTTTTTAACAAGCTAACGGTAAGAGGGTTGTGGTTAAGAATGTTGTGGCTGAAGCTGTCAAACTAACATCAAGGACCCTCGCTCCAAATGGAAGCTAATGTCTTTGAAGATTACAAAAAAAAAAAATAATTTAGTGGATTAACTTTCAATAATTTATTGTTAGACTAAAGAATAACAATGTGTTTTATCAAAAAAAAAAACATAGTAAATCGTTGCTTCACATAGACTTCAAATGCATATATAAATACAGTTCTAAATCATAAAATTTTTAAATTAAATTAAGATGAAATCTAAAGAATACAACAAAAATCCATTTTAGCCAAACACAAAACTATGTATCACAAATCCAGAAAAAAAGTGTTTATGTAGCTTAGTTCTCATCGAAGTAAAAAGCTTCTTGGATTATGTGGTAAAGAGTACAATTAGAGAGCGATTGACTAAGCGAGTTGGGTTTAGCAATTATTCTTCAGATTTATTTTTCAGATCAATCTCATATTCATAACACAATAAAAATGTTTTGAATGTCCACTGAGGAAAGCAGTATTTTTGTCTTTGTATCAATATTGGGATTTCTGTCTAAAATTAAGCAATTTTTTTTCAAAGTTTGCAAAAAAAAATAGAAAATAAAAATAAACTATTTGGTTCATTTCTGTCAAGTAGTTAGAGCAGCTGACTGTAGTATCTGTAACTATAATCAGCAGTAAACAATGCAGACATAATGCTGATTAATCATGTAGGTATAATGCTCGCTACCTCAGAGATTTTTTTTTTTTTTTTTTTTTTGGCAAATACATTTCCATCTCCCTTTATTCACATTACAACACTCCAAGATCACCTTAAGCGAGCTTAAATTATTTGAATGCAGCATTTCTATCACTTGTTTCTCATGCGATTAGTTCAAAAGCACTTCAACTCTGAATGATGGAAACCCAGCTTGTTATTTAGGATTTTCAGTGAAACACTAGTCAGTTGTTGGCTGCATAATACAAGGTGTCATTGAAAGTTAAAACAATGTTTGCTACACACTCATGAAGTCCCTTTTTGGCACCTTGATCTATCACGTAACAGTGTAACCTGCACTAAAGTCAACATCATTGTTTCAGTTTGCGTAATATCTGTCCTAAATACCTCAGCAGGCACACAACATCATAAGACATAATATTACGTTAAATAGGTCATGACATCAGGTGATCAAAATTCAATGTCTAGCCAGCGTCTAAAGACAATGTTATATTACTGTCCAATAATGACGTCAAATTATATTGATATGTGGTTTATTTTAGGTTGTGTTGAGAAGTGACCAAAATCCAACGTCTGATAGATGTCATAGTGATAACGTCCACACAATGTCAAGGTATAACGTGATTAGACGTTGGTATTTGGTTGACTTTATGGTGGACATTGGACATTGATGTCAGCCTGACGTTGGATTCTGACATCAACCCAATTTTCATTTCTAAACAAAATCCAACATCCCCACGACGTTGGGATATAATGTGGCACAACATCAGTATGATGTCATGTTGACGTTCTGTGTCTGCAGGGACTACTCAAAACTAGAACAAATGTGTCCCAAATCAAAGTCTGTTTAAATTAGTATTCCAGAGTTACCTCAATGATTGGCTGTTTCCACTAGAAATGTGAAGTGCAGACCAGAGCACACTTGCATTTTAAATACTAAATAATGTACAGAGATGTCCGGCTTAGGAAAATTTGTATGGTATCTTTGCCCTTTATTCAAACATATTGATTTTCTGTTTACATAGATTTACTACGGATATTGCGTAACTGTGGTTGGAGAGTGTAAATCTTTTGTATGTGCTCCACGTTTCATTTGTGATAAAAGAGGGAACCTAAGGAAACATGCTTACTGAGAAATGTTCAGGAGGATTGCCACTACACAAATTTAAAGCAAAATGAATTAAGTTTAAATAGACAGTTATATTGCAGTTAATTTATATTTTACTCCCTGAAAATTCGGAGAGTAAATTAAAACCCATTTTACAAGAAAAGTTGTTATTTGCTTTATGGCTGAAACAGGTTTAGTGTTTCTTTCACATATTTCCTTGTATTTTGTCATATTGTGCAAATGTCTCCTTTGGCACCTGTAATGAAAATATCTTCTCCTATGAGTACATATAATGCACTCAGATGTATGTATATTCCTGTTTTTCCTCATGTTGTGAGACTGGAATACAATATACTTTGTGTCATGCTGAACAACATTATGGCAAATTAACATATTAATTATGGCAGAAATTTTATTATTAGATGAACTTGCCCTGTAACATTAGCATTCATTTCAGCAGTTTAACATGCTTATGAAAGATTAGTCTTTTTTTAGTTGAGCTTGCCTTGTCACATTAGCATTCATTTTCTGAGATTTAACTTATGTAATCAGGTGAAGTTAACAAGTGCCTATTTAAGGGGCACTCCACTTTCTTTGAAAATAAGCTCATTTTACAAGATAAACAGTTGAGTCTTACCATTTCTGAATCTGTTCAGCTGATATCTGGGTCTGGCGGGTGCACGTTTAGCTTAGCTTAGCATAAATCATGGGTCTCAAACTCGATTCATGGAAAGCCGCAGGTCTGTGCAGGTTTGCTCCAACCCTATTCAAACACAGTTGATTCAACTAATCAAATGCTGCATCACAATTCACATACTTGTTCTACACCCTAAAAGTAAGCACTTTTTTTTGTAAAGAAAAAGTTTATACTTTTGAGTGTGTTACAGAAGAGTATGCAATCTTATAGGGACATACTATTTTTTTGTTACATCATGTACTAGACTGACAGAAAATGAGAACTTGCTATTTTCTATCCCGGTATGGCTGGGAACTACATTATACACTTATAGACCCTTTTCACATTTTGGGGTTTTCACATGGTTGGGTAAACTTAGAGCGGATTGAATCAGACAGTAAAACAAACTTTTTTTTTACATTTCTGTTTGCTGAAATATTAAAGAAAAACTCCACAATGATATTATTAAGACATTCAGAAAATGGAAAACAGTTGTGTGAGACGGACAGAAGAGAGAATAACATCAAATTTACTCTTAGCCCCATAGGCGCTGCATTAAAAACACCTTGCATAAGCGGAAATTCATTTATCCTGTAATTTGATGCAAAGATTATATAATACATTCATTAATACATATAAATGTTATACTTTTTAAAAAAAAAAAATCTAAATATTAAAAACTTTCAGAGATTTAAAATGATGATGACCGTTAAACACATCATAACAGTCTTGTGAAAAGGGTCCATTAAAGCAAAATAATCCAGGAACTTTGCTGCTGTATCATGGCTGCAGCAGGCACAGGGATATTACACAGCACCTACTGTAAATACAGTATCTCAGACTGATATCTGATTCAGACAGATACGGTTCAGGAAATGTGTTTTGAATAATCGCTCACAAATGTCTCCATAGTTGCTAGAAGATGGTCACATTGGTTATATTGACAAAATTGATTTAGGCGATTTTCAAGAACTGCATAATTTTACTGATCCTGCTGCAGCTATGGTCTGCAGGAAAGTTCCTAAATTCTTAAAATTATTATGCTGGAGTGAGATTATAGTTCCTAGCCATATCTGCCTAGAAAATACCAACTTTTATTTTTTACGTCTGTCTTACTACATAATCTAATCACAGTAGTCAACCACTAAATAAGATAAATATCAAAACTCTTGGTCATTTTTGAGTGAGATGCTAATGGTCTAATTCGATTCAATGATCTATGCCTGATATGCCCAAACTAGGGCCCGCTGTCCAAAGTTGGCCCATGGTAACCTTTGATTTGGTCCCACTATCCTATCAGAGTAGAGAGGGAGCATGATGGGCATGATTTGTTTGTTTTATTGTTAAAAGTTAAATGAAATGAAATGTTTTAATTAAATGGTGGAAATTAATCAGATTTTGTTTAAACACTGTCACCTGACAATGCAAAGTGTTTGGTGAGAAAATCAAGTCAAAGGCAGATTCTGCCGTACTAATGAATTTAGCATTGGACTCCACGGTGTTATAAATGTGATTGTTCATGTTTCTATTGCAATACGTTTTTATTTTAAACGTTACACTGTTTTAAATTATATGATTTAAAGAGATGTGTTCTATTTATTTTAAAATATTAAGAAATAAATTATGAAATTACCCATGGCAACTTTAAGGTAATATAGTTTGGTATATCTACCTTCGGCCCACGGCTCTCAATGATAATTGGTTTGTGGCCCTTCTTACAAAAAAGTTTCTGCACCCCTGATCTATGCTAAGCTAAGCTAAAAGTGCAACCGCCAGGCCTGGAGATCAGCTGAGTGGATTTAAAAACGAGAGAATCTCACCTGTTTAACTCTAGGGAAATTGTAAAATGGTAGTGCTCCTTTTAAAAAAATATCTGCGTACACTTTTCTAAAAATAGCAGGTCTTGCATTGTGCAGTATGAATTAGCATTCTGTTCTAAACATAGCCTAGACCAACCAGATCTTGCCAGGCATGAACACAGCACAAGCATCACTGTTCGTCTCACATATCGTGATCCAATAGACTGGGGCTATTCAGCTTACCTATAATTAATAGATTACTTTGAAGTGCAATATTGATGACTCTAAGCGTCTCATATGTTTTTTATTTACTGAGTAAAGGCCCATTGTGTGTGAAAACTGACAAGGCGTTTTGGAGTTGGTAAATGTGTAAAGTATATGTCTGTTTATCTCACTCAGACTGAGCTTGCAGTTTACTGCTGGGAGCCTTATGCTTAAGTAGAGTGAACCACAAGCTCAGCCCTCCCGTCATTACGGACTGTGAGCTTTGTGTAACGTTCATTAGGGAGACGTTTTTTACTTTGATGTCTGTGTTTGGCAGAAAAAGTGGGATTTTATTTCTGTGGAGGTATGTGTGTTTTGTGTTTATAGCAGCAGAATTGGCTTGTTGAGGGGCTGAGAAAGCACTTTTAGATGGGATGCTGTGTGTGGGCCAAGTCTGTATGTTTTGGGAGGAGGGGATGTGTGGACAGATGGTCTGTGGTGACTGTCTGCAGGGGTGTGGACCTCACCATCCTGCACTGAAACAACTCGACACGGTTAAATCTCAGGATCCAATTATCAGACTCAACGTCTCCTCCCCTACAGACCAACAAATTAAAGTCTGTTGTGAAAGCCCCTGTCCATTTTATAACCATTACTAATGTACATTTTTTTTTTGGAAATCAATCAATCAATCAATCAATCAATCAATCAATCAATCAATCAATCAATCAATCAATCAATCAATCAATCAATCAATCCATTTACTTATTTAGAATAATTTCTATTTAACAAATGTCTTTGTATACTTTATGTGCAAAATTTATTTATTTATTAATAATATTTATTATTGTTATTTGATAGCAACCACCTCAGTTTTTTTTTCCTGCCTACTACCTGAGATGCTGGGATAAGCTCCAGCATCCTCATATATAATAATATCCAGCATTATATAATAATATTTAATATTATATTTAATTATATAATAGTCATTGTATAATAACATGTCATATGATTGTTATTTTCTTATTTATGAACATTATGTATACTTAAGAAAATTCACCTTGTTTCCTTGATAAACGATTATCTATCTGTGTGGAAACAATTTATTTTTTTTGCTCTTCCTGTATTGGCTGGTGGATCAGGATCTGGCCTGATTTCAGTGTAATCTGTCTTCCTGAGCCAAACATGGCCGGAAAGAAGGCATGTTTGTGTTAAATGACCCTGCAGAGAAGGAACACATTTCTTGGGAATGAGTTTATGATGGGAGATGAGATGAGGTATTTTTTAATGCCATGTTTTGTCCAGATTCTAATCTGCTTTGTGACCTACCGCGAACTCATTTTATTCTCAACCAAAGGCTTAACCACAACAACTGGATCACAGAGAAACAGTTTCAGGATTTTGAAGATGGAGTATGCAATTTATAAACCAGTAGTAAACCAAATAAAAAATGAATGTTCATCTATTATAGAGCTGTTCATCTTGTGGGCCTGAGTTCCCACTGGAATGTCCTTTAAATTTTTAGATTTTTTAAATGTATTTATTTATTTATTTAATTTTTTAGATCTTTAGGTAAAATACTGTATGTGGTTAACATTACTTGAGAACACTACTTCCAAATACATCTATTGTACCTGGAAAAAGAAATCACTTTTGGTGTATATATACTGTATATATTATATGTATTAATAATGAATCTTTGTTCTTTATTAATTAACAAATATGATGAGTGTTTGTATTTGCCCACTTTGGCCTAAATTTAATTTAGTTCAATTCAATCTAATTTATTTCTGTTCACTTACTTTTATTTCTATAGCCCTTTTACAATGTAGATTGTGTCAAAGCAGCTTAACATAGCGGTTCTAGTAAATTGAAGTTTTCAGGCTTGAAGTTCAGTTTAGTTTAGTTCAGTGTGGTTTAATTTTCACCGCCAAGTCCAAACACCGAAGAGCAAATCCATCGATGCGCAGCTCCACACATCCCAAACCAAGCAAGCCAGTGGCAAGGAACAAACTTCACCAATTGATAAAAGTGAAGGAAAAAAAAAAGAGCAAAACCAGGCTTGGTAGGGCAAGACCATTTGTCCTCTTGCCAAACTTCTTGTGCAGAGCTGCAGTCTCTGCACCAGGGGCTGGAGAGCGCTGGACGTCCATTATGGTGAAGCTGCAGATGCAAGAAGGTCACTGGCAGGTGTACAGGCTGAGCCTTCGGGATCAATGCGGAGACTCGTCTGTCACTGGGGTATTTTAGGCATCAGTCTCATGCTCTCCACTCCTCCATAACCGCCACAGCATCTGCTCCGGATGCAACCTGGTTTAAGGTTATGGAGACCTCTAGAAGTCTTCTATAGTTGGTATCATCTCTTCACTGGACTTGGATCACATCTATGGTGCTGCACATCTCCAGAGGCCTCAGGATGAGTATCCCCAGGTGGAAGTAGAGAGCAAAGAAAACAATTAGCATAGAGAAATGTCATTCTTTTTTATTTTTTATATTTCAACCTTGTAAGGTGTTGTTTTAAAAAAAAAAAAAATTTGTTTAGTTGTACTGCTCAAACAACTTGTAAAATAGATTACATAGACAAAGATAAAAAAAATAGAATACATCACAAAGATTCATGATAAAAGTTCTTCTTCAAATAAATAGTGCTATGATACGTTTGCCATATAGCTTTTCCATATGTAAAAGGAAGTAATTTGTGACTGTTGATCAATTACAACTCGGATGTCCCTGGAAATCCTAGAAGTAATCATTGATTGCCTAGCTGAATGTCGAAATTGTGATGAAGTGTTGGCCAAGACCATAAGCATTTCTGTCTTGGCAGAGTTGATGCAGCAATAAACGTCAGTCAGGCCAGCTGAAATGTGAGCAGCTAAAACAGGATCATCAGGCTTTAAAGAAAGATACTGGATGACAGATCCTAGTGAAGTAGATGAAGAAGAGAAGTAATATAAGCACTGAGCTCTGAACCACTCCAGTATTTGCAACTTGGACACCTCACTCCTCCATGACACCCTGTAAGACCTTAGATTCTGAGAGATAAGAATAGAACTAGTGTGGTTCATAACATTACCCCTTGTCAGGAGGATTAGGAAGAAAATCTGGTGGTTAATCGTATATAATCCAACAAGATGGGAACTGATGATTTGGAAGCTGCTTTTGCTAGCCTCGGAGATTCAACTACAGAGAACAGTGCAGTCTTGTTTGAGTTTCCAAATTTGAAGCCAGAGTGGGTAATCTCCTAGAGTTTGTTCTGTGCGAGAGAGGCAGAGACTTCGTAATACACAACTCCACAATGTGTTTATGCAATAAATGAAGTTCTAAAACTCCTAGGTTTAATATGTGTCTCTAAAATAGTTAGGTTATCTAAGCCAGCTTAAATGCTGGAAAGGAAACGGTAAATTTGACTACATACTGTAAGTAACAACATTTCAGCAAAAATAAAAATAAAATAATGTTTTTGCAACAACTATTACAGTGTACTGTGATATACTGTAGCTTTTCTAAATAGAAACTGCTATTTAAAACAATTTAACTTGTTGCCTTAATGAAGGTAGTTGTTTGCTGAAATGCGTAGGCACAGTTTTAAGGAATAACCATTTCAAAAAACTATTTCTAGTATTTTTTTCACATTTTTCGAGTGCCTGATATTTGCTGTGAATTTGAAATTGAATTAGTCTTTTAGACTGAACAACACTGAACAACTGATGTCCTGAATACACTGTTTGTGGCTTTATGTCAAAATTATCATATTTATAAAATCAGCACCTACACAAATTACACAGGTCATTACATGGACTTCAGTGTTGCTGTAGCCCAAACAATAAAGCATGGCACCAGCATGCATACTAGCTGCATACTTTGAATTCAGTGCGAGTCTACAAATACTTTCTAAATATTTTTTAATTATTAATGATGAAAGTACTTGTTATTGTACGACTGGACTACAAAAATAACACAACATTAAGTGCATTGGTTTCCACTATCTTTTTTCAGCAGTGGTGGTTTTTTAAAACTATGGTTACCATAGTATTTAGTTTTTATCCCTGTTCAAAAGTTCACACTTAGCTGATGATTGTTTATAAAGCATGTTTGGCATGCTTAGGAAGAAAGCCCTGAGCTCATAAAATCCTCTAGCCTGGGGCTCCCTCCTGTTTGCAGGGTGAGAGGGAGAGGGAAGTTTGAGCTCAGGTAGGTCTCAAGAACTCCCCTTCTTGTTTTGGCAAATGGCAGATTAGGCATTGCTATGAGGATATACTGCTGGTTAATCGCCCATCTATGGTGCCAATTTGGTTTGGTTAATGTACCTATATTCCATGTCCCGCTGGCATGCGGAGAACATGTAAACTCTGCACAGAACTGTCAAATGACCAGGGATGCGTTTCCCAAACAACCATATAACTCGAGGCTGAACTATCATAGTACGATGCATTTTTTTTTGGAAAAGAATGATAGAGTGTTAAGTGTTTCTCAAAACCGTAGATTCCTCCCGTCATTTGAACCACTTTAGTTATAACATAATATGTCCATAATGACGCTTTTAACGGCGTGGAGTAACAATTATTTTAAAGAAAAGCCCCAAAAATTTTTGTGTAAATTATATTTTTGTACACGCACACGCATTTAAAAAATAATCCAATATTAGTTTTGATAAAAACACGCACTTCTTTTCCATATAATTGAAATATATGCAAACGGCTCATACAGAATGTTTTCTCTACAAATATTATTAAGAATATTTCATATTTTATTTTAAAACAATCTCATATATAAATCATATAAATCGTTGATGGTAATTTACAGTTGGCCATTTAGTAAGAAATTAAAAAAATCCTATAATAATAATTATTATTATTAGATTTATTTATAATATTAAGTAGGATCTTGTTTATTTTTTATTTTATTTATTGTAAAAATCTACTTTTAGAATTTGGCACATTGAAACCACTGCACATCTGCATACAGTACAGATACATTTCTTAATAATTAAGCTACTAATAATTTAAAGGGTTAACGTATGTTATATATTTTTGTTTTCACAAGCTTTGGAGAAGTAATGTAAATTCTGCTTTTAAATAACAGGTCACCTATAGCTTTCGTCAAGTGCACTACGAAGGGAGCACAACTGTCAATATGAAGATCGCTAAAACTGAACTGTAAAATTACTTTGAATGCAAATTCTGCGTAAGAGAGGTGATTTTAATAGTTCTTTTCAATTAAGTGTTTTGTTCAGATGTTTTAATTGCAACAACATACAAAATCTATTTTACGGACACATACAAGCAGTTTATAACATTACATGTTTGTATAAAAAGCATCATGCTGTGCGGATAAGCATTTAGCTGGATTAGCCTGCCTAGTTCTCATAAAGCTGCTGTTATAGGGTAAAACACTATACAGACTATTTCAGCATTTATTATGATTGCTGGATTTAATAATCTAAATCTGCACAAGAACACAAAAAAGAAGTTGGCAGGCATATTTGCTGACAGCATGGTGGGGATTTGTGTGTGTGTGTGTGTGTGTGTGTGTGTGTGTGTGTGTTTCATGACCACAATCACTCAGTTTGTCAGATAAAAAGCAATATAGTAAGAGTGTGTTGCATCACTACTGTAAGTTGTTAATTTTCACGTTCACACCTGCTTGTGTGCACACAGATCCATTTAAAGCTATCATTTTGTGTGTGTATCCTACCACGAAAGGACAGACAATGACAGATGGGTTTATATAATGGTGGCGAGAGCTGGATGTTGGTAGTCAGACACCACTGTACGCTCTGCTTTCTCTGATGGAAAGACCTTTTACTTTTCCCGTACGGCCCCAGAGAGCCCTTCCATCAAACAGTATTGACCGTGTCGTGCTGTCTTCACCACTCATCAAGATACATGTCTGCTCCTCCAAGGAGAAGACCTCCTCCGTGCCCTTCCTGTGTGAGGTTTTGGCAGGTGGCTTTTGCTTCCGCCCCAGTAGACTCTTTCCTCCAGAGAAACTCCGTGTTTCTGAGGCACTGTGAATCTCACGCTCCAGGGCCGAGTGCGATTGGCTCGGCTGCAATGTGAATTTTTTAGGCAGCTCTCCAGAGGGCTGGAATTCGCCTTCGGGGACGCGAGGATGTAGGACACAGGCTTTCCATCTATTTATCCGTTCCGTTTTCTGTTTCGGAGATGAAATAGGAAGCCGTCCACAGGGGATCGAAGCTTTTCTTTCTTCTCTTAGTTCATTAAAGATAGAGACGACAGCCGCCCTGTCATAGCTGTCACGAAGAGAGAGGCCGACCTCGGTGTGGCTGTACTTTGGCACTTTAATGTGTTTGTGATAATGTACAGTGATGTTCTCGAGGGGTAAACGCTTGACTGGGGCATCTGCTGGCGGTTTGAACACACCTGAGCTCTGCTGCGGCAGCGGCTGTAAAACTGGGCGCTGGAACAACAACACAGCCATCATAGATTTGAGGTTATCCTTCTTAAATCCCTGTTAATCCTCTTTTTCATGGACACAAACACTCAGGAGCTAACAAAAATGGCCCTCCTCTTATTACTGACCTACTGTACCATTGAAAAATAATCATCAGTAAATTGCCTGCTTATGAAACAGTTAGTTCAACCAAAAATGAATATGTTTTTCCTCATCCACATGTTTTTCTAAACCTATAAGACAATTCAGGGAACAATTTCTATAGAGCCTGTTTATAATGTACTGTAAATGTACTTTTAATGTATTGCACGTTTGATAAATGCATAATTTCTTTAGCCATTAAAGGTATGAGAACTGTTACTGGGGCGGTACCTTTTTTAAAAGGTACATGTTTGTACCTGATGGGTTCTAATTGGAACCTTTTTTTTTGTTTCAAAAAGTGAAACTTGTGTGTTATATAAGTTCACTACACACAAAAAGAACTATGTTAAGCTTTTAATTGTTTCAATTTGATGATTATGGATTAAAAAAGAAAAAAAATCCCAAATCCATTATTTCACACAATTAGAATATCATGACAACATTCAACATTGTAGGCTCCCTGTGTCTTAGTGTAGTCTGCTAATTAATACAAAGCTTTGAAATTGTCTCAGTCTGGCTTAGTAGGCTTCAGAATCATGGGGAAGTCTTGATGGTTGTGCAGAAGACCATGATTGGAACCCTCTATAAAGAAGAAAAGTCTCCAAAAGGCAATTGCAAATGAAACTGGATGCTCTCAGAATGCAGTATCTAAGCATATTAATAGAGTATTAAGAGGAAGGGAATATGTGGCTGAAAAAGGTGCACAAGTATGACCGCAGTCTTAAGAGGATTGTCAAGTAAGGGCAACTAAGTCTGGTGTCAGATCATCAAGATCCATCACATACAGACATAATAATGACATGGACTACAGCTGTAGGATTCCATGTGTCTAGCCACTCCTGTACTAAAAACAATGTTAGAAGCATCTGTGCTGGGCTAAAGAAAATAGAAAAAGTACTGGTCTGTGGTCCAGTGGTCCCAAGTCCTCTTTTTAGATGAAAGCAAATTTTTGGTACTTCATTTGGAAATCAAGATCCCGGAGTCTAGAGGAAGAGCAGAGAAAAACATAAGTCAAGCTGCTTAAAGTCCATTGTGAAGTTTGAAAGTCAGTGATGGTTTGGAGAGCCATGTCAAATGCTGGTGTGGGTCCATTTTCTTTTATCAAGTCTACAGTCAATGCAGCTTGATACCATGAGGTTTTAGAGCACTTCATGCTTCCTGCTGCCGACAAGCTTTTTTAAGATTATAATTGTATTTTCCAGCAGGAATGGGGACCTGCACACAGTGCCAAAGCTACCAGTACCTGGTTTAATAGCCATGGCATGCCTGTTCTTAATTGGCCAGGAATCTCACCAGACTAAAACCCTATTGAAAATCTATAGGCTATTGTCAAGAGGAAGTTGAGGGAACAGAGACCCTCAAATGCAGACAAGCTGAAGGCCGATATCAAAGCAACTTGGGCTACCATAACACCTCAACTGTGTCAAAGGCTGATCGCCTCCATGCCACACTACTTTGCTGCTGTAATTAGTGCAAAAGGAGATCCAACAGAGTACTGAGGATATAATACAGTACATTTACATGCTTTTCAGAAGCCAACATTCTTTTTTTATTGGTCACATGAATTTTTTTTTTCTTTAAGCCTTAATCGTTTAAATTAAAACGAAATGAAGGCTTGAAATATTTCACTTTGTGTGTAGTGAACTAATATAACACACAAGTTTTACTTTTTTTAAACTAATTATTGAAATAAATGGACTTTCCATCGATATTCACATTTTTTTGGTACTTGTGTATAATATATACTGTAACAATGTTTGTTCATCTTTGGAACAACAATTTTTTAAGACGTCTGAGAGGTTTCTGTGAGATTGAAAGTTAAAAATAACGTTGATTCTAAATAATTGTACAAACATTTTAATTAAAGTTCTTTATTACAGTAATTTTGAAGCATTTTACAAGAAGAACCAAGATCATTTAGGCTTTTTTACACATACAAACATTGATCAGTGAACTTACTGTAAACCTGCTTGCTAGAGCTTCCATAACCAAAATTTGAATGCCAATGTTTGCACAATGGTATTCATATAAGAGTATTCAGGGAATAGACTTTTAGTGAAAGGAGAGAAATCTCTCAGATTTGATTAAAATATCTTCATCTCTGTTCTGAAGACGAACATATTTCTTATGGCTTTGTCTCAGCATGTGGCTGAGTATATTATATCTTGGCTTTTAATCACTTGTGGCTGAGCTCTGCTGTAATTGGTGTGCCTGTGATCTGATTTGATTGGCAGGAGCTGTCTACCCTGCAGTGTGAGGTGTGCATCCTGGTGTTCTCCCTGACGGACAGGCGCAGTTTCCACCGGATCGCTCAGCTCCGCCTGCTCCTGAGAGAGTCGCTGCCGCACACCCCCATCATCCTAGTGGGAAACAAGAGCGACCTTGTGCGCTCCCGTGAGATCAGCACCGAGGGTAGGCCTGTTTTTAATCTACTCTATGTCCTTGAGCTACACATCCCATAATTCATCACGATTAACAATTTTCAAGAGCTGGCATATATTGGAGAGAAATTAAAGGAAAGTGGAGTAGGTCAAATAATGTTTTAGAATGAACGAAATATAGTAAGAATCTGTGAAGATCAAGATAGACTGATTGTAATATAAAGGAATGACAGAAATAGCTATTTCATTTTTTTTCATTGAATATAAAAAATACTACTATGACTGTAATATTATTAAATATACTGTTTTCTGTTTAATATGTTTAAAATGATTTTATATGATGGTAAAGATGAATACACTTTAGTCCAAACATCGGTGTCAAGGACACATTTTTTGCCTAATTTTATACGTTTTATAAAACTAGCATTTGTTTTTTTTTTTTTGGACTAATTTTATACTTTTTTGTCTAAAACCATGTTTTGTAAAGTAAAATTTTAAAATGTTAAGTACCACCAAGGGTGGCGCAGTGGGTAGCATGATCGCTTCACAGCAAGAAGGTCGCTGGTTTGAACCTCGGCTGGGTCAGATGTCATTTCTATGTGGAGTTTGCATGTTCTCCACGTGTTGGTATGGGTTTCCTCTGGGTGCTCCGGTTTTCCTCACAGTCCAAACATATATGCTATATGCTATCCAAACATATATGCTATAGGTTTGGTGAACGAAAAATCATGTTGTTGGGGTTACATTCGGTATAAGGGTGTACAAGAGATCTGCAGAGTGGATGGCAACATCAACAGCCTGAGGCATCAAGACATTTTGTGCTGCTCATTACATTACAAATCACAGAAGAGAGCAAATTCTTCATCAGGATTGCACCTCTACTCGTACTACAGCCTCCACATCAAAGTTCCTGAAAGCAAAGAAGGTCAAGGGGCTCCAAAATTGGCCAGACCAGTCACCAGGCAAAACAATATAACCCAATATTGATAATAATAGTATATATTTTTGAAAATCGATTAATTTTTGTGTGTGTGAATTTTTTATGACTGAAAGTTTAATGACAGCAAAAAAAAAAAGCTTTGTCGTTGGAAAATGTCATGTAGAAAACACTCTTTTTATAATATATCACAATTGGCTTGATACACAAACTTAGTTCATCAAAAATTTAAATAAAATAAAGAAAGAAAAAAAAATTAATCAAACAAGACTTCATGAAGGCTCACATCGAAAACTATCGAGGACTATTGAAAACAAAATACTGTGGTGAAATCCAGCACTGCTGAATAAATGAGTGGAAATCATTATACTCTATTTTGTGTTATGTTATTTGTGATATTTAAAATAATGTCAAACTAATTCTTTGTGTTTATGTGTGCGTTTAGTGTGCATGCATGGGTGTTTGTGTGTCAGGCTTCTTAATTTTAGTCTTGACTTTTTCAAAGGCTGACCATTTCACAGCATAGGTTTAATCAAAATTTAATCTACTTCAAATTAGAAAACACTGAATAGTCTCTAATTATAAACAAATCTAAAAATGAAGTCTGTGCATTAGAGATGAAATGAAATGGAAGCAGTAAGAGATCTTTTTTTTGGTATAGTTAAATATTTGATCAATTCACTTGACTTTTGAGCTAAATCTGAATGTGAGTGTGATTGTAACATGCAAAGTAAAACTTTCATGGTTTACTATTAGATCAATTGCATGCATTTAGAAAATAATAATGGGAAAAAATGTATGGGATGTATAAAAAGGTTGTACTGATTTTCAGTACAGCGCTTTTTGCGTATGTACGCCATATATATCAACAGGTATTTTATTTCACAAAAGATCCCCTGTGGTCCACCTCTGTCTCTCGCACTTGTGAGTCATCTATATTAACCTTGCCTCTGTGACTCAGCTTTTGTCTAAATGCTTCTATCTCCATCTGGCTGTATTTATATAAGAGGCTTCGTGGATTCCTGGCAAGAAAAATCACTCAGCTTATCGGCATAGAGCAGGTGCTGCTAGGAGACGTGCATTTGTAAAGTAGACACATTAGCGGCCGATAAGAAATATAGATTCTCTGTGCTGGTGTTTTCTCAGCAGGGCAGACACTGCTGTATTTCAGATACCAGTTCAACAGATATATTTACGTTTTAAAGCCTAATCAAATGCTTATTGAATTGCTTTCAGACTTTTCAGTTCCTGTGATTTCTCCACAGCATTATTAAGTAGCATATGTATTTAGCATATTTTGAAATTAACACCTACCAGCCTGCCAAATGGTGGTAAAAATCTCTATTACTTTGTATGGAATTAGTCAGTGTCCTACCCCTAAATGGAACCTCAAATATGAGCAAATTAAGACATAAAGAAAAACAATTGGCACTTCTTTAATATCCATTCATTCATTCATTCATTCATTCATTCCTTCATTCATTTTCTTTTCGGCTTAGTCCCTTTATTAATCTAGGGTCACAACAGCGGAATAAAGCACCAACTTTTCCACCATATGTTTTACGCAGCGGATGCCCTTCCAGCTGCAACCCCTCTCTGGGAAACATCCACAAAAAGGCCTACAGCATTGCTTAAACAGTTGAGGTTAAACATTGCTTACAGCATTGCTTAAACATGACGAGATGCATTACATTTTGAACTAAGTTTGTTATGTTTTAATGTTTTCATAAAAACGTGCAGTTCACCCAAAAATTTACATTGTGTCATGATTTTGTTTACAAACAAACGTGGAAACATTTACTCACCCTTGACTGGTTCTAAATCCATTTGATTTTCTTTTTTTCTTATGAACAAAAAAATAAAATATTTTGAAAAATGTTGAAAAATGTTGGAAACCAGTAACCATTGACAACCACAGTAGGAAAAACAAATACTAGTCAATACTATGAAGTAAAAAAAGAGTTATGGGAGAACTATGGGTGAACTATTGCTTCATATAATATATGTGGGTTGAAATGCCCATTTTTATAGTGAATTTAAGACTTCTGGATGCTTCTGGTATGCATCTTCAGTTTAATGAGTATATTGATATTGTTTTTGATCCACAAATCTCAAGGTCAGTTTTTAAATCTATGTTGTTTCAGTTGATGCATGAATATAATTTCACGAGACATTATATTATGCAGCTTTTTTTACATTGAATTTGAGGCTTTTTGTTTTATACATCTTCATTTTACTGAGTATAATGATGCTGTTTTTGATCCTCAAATCTCAAGGTCAGTTTTTTTTAATCTATGCTGTTTCAGTAGATGGATGAATATATTATATTATATTATATTATATTATATTATATTATATTATATTATATTATATTATATTATATTATATTATATTATATTATATTATATTCATTTTTATCAGAAAATTCAAATACAAAACAGTTATGATGCAGTTTGACGTGTCTTGACAGATCACTGTAGATGCGCCACAGTTCATTGAGCACTTGACTGCAAATTAATGTGATCATTTCTTCATGTTTACTAAAAGTTAAAGGACCAAATAAACATGAATGACCATCTCTGAGTATTCATTTCTTGGTTAGTGTTTTAACCATGGAAGAACATTGGTAATGTAAATATTATAAAGCTTATGAATATTACACTGCAAAAAATGTAAGAAGGGTCTGGCTACGCTGCAAAAAATGCTTTTCTTACTTAGATTTTTTTTGTCTTGTTTCTAGTCCAAATATCTAAAAATTCTTAATTCGAGAAGAATTTTTCTAGATAAGCAAAACATTTTGTCTAGTTTTAGGAAACAATCTGCTGATATTTGGACAACAACCAAGACACAAAATCTAAGTAAGAAAAGCATTTTTTTGCAGTGTACAGACCGGATGCAGATGAGCTGCATGCAGCACTTATAATGCGCACACCTAACTCTACCCCTCACAGTGATGTCACTAATTCCATTGAGTGCACTGTGTCTGAGACTGCGTATCTGAGCTTGCATATGCAAGTCTGCAGCCAGATACTATTGAAAAATACTTTTCTTACTTTTTTTTTATTTCTAGTCCTAATGTCAAAGAAAACTTAAATCAAGAAGCATAGATTGAAAAAAAAAATATTGTTTTGTTTTCTGAAATGATTTATTGATTTTTAAAAAATGTCTCTGGCAATAGGGTAAGTAAAATAATCTTATTTCAAACCAAAACAAGATCATTTCATTTACCCCATTGGCATATTATTTTGTTTGTTTAAAGGGGAAACCCACTTAAAGGAGCAGTAGTTGATCTGCCAGAATGCTAATGTTAGCATCGTTTTGAAAATTTATGTCCCTACATCAGACCTACCCTCATTTTGAAAATTTACATCCAAAGCTACACCTCCTTAAGTCATGAACGCGTGAACGCAAACCAAATAGATGACGATTCGATGATGATAGACCATCTTATATAACACCAAATCATGTCATTCATCAGTTAGAAAACTCTGTTTAGACTTACATTTTGTCCAGCATAGTTGTTGACAGGCCAGCAGGTGCAGGCTGACATTGGGGTAAAGTTGGTTCTGCCAATGACTTTAAAATACAACATTTTTCACAGTCAATTAAGTTAGGTCATACCTACACACTATTTCAGACCCAATATTCAAAGTAATGTTAGAGAGGGAGTGTGTCACAGGTTGAAACTGTTCAAAAATGAACAAATGTGCGAATATAAACCAAACTTCACTTCAGCAAAGCTGGTTAAGTCGAAGAGCGCTATTAACTTATGTTTCTTTATTAAACGAAATAAAAATCAGATCCAATAACAGCTAAAAACAGAAATAGACTGTAATCTTTTTACATTACACTTATGTTACCATTACAAAGAGTTACTTTTCATTTTCAATTGTGCTCGCTGATCCTCATACATCGCTGGTATTTTCTCCTTTTACACTTGAACAACTAAATGAATGCTTAGGTCTATTTAACTGACTATATTATCAATGCTGTAAAAGGTACTCCATGAACTTAAAACTAGTCTTTTGATGCTCATTTTCATTGGCTGAAACACACCTCTGTGCAAATAAACCTATTCATAAACAAGAACACAGTCTACTTAAGCTTTGCGTGACTAAAATAGTTTTAAAACATACCTGTCTAAAATTAATACTTCTGCCATGGTGTCATCCTTCTGATCATTATTTTGAACTGCATAACGTCTTTGAAAAACCATCTTTCTTTTCATGGATACAAGGCCACGTTGGTCTTTCAGAAAGAAGTTGAGGTTTATGCTGAGTTTACGTTTTAGTTTTAAAATGGCGTTTTAGAAGGAAAATGTTCCACATCCACACTGGCGTTTCACCTAGCATTTCTAAACAGCTCTCTGTCCACACTATACTGCTGAAAAACGCACATCACGTCACCATACACACACACACACACACTCTGGCATGCACTGCAGCGATGAGAGCTGTGCACATCAGACTGTTCATCAAGTATTCTATACCGCTGGATCTAATCTCACTATATTTGTTAAACGTGATATTTAGTTCATCTTGTTGTCTATATCTAATGACATATCCCCCCGACTTTGGTCTTCTCAATCTATTACTTGTTTTCAGATAATGTGTTTTGGCTGAGTGGAAAGATACGTTAATACATTAATTTATATAAACACTTACACTGATTCTGCACATTTGACTGATTGCTTGCCTTCATTTCCTATAATGTATAAACTTATTGTACGTTATACTTTTATAATCGGCATTATTGATTATTAAAACTGATATTCAACTAAAGAAACGAGGTATGTTTAGTATTTTCAAGGAAAATTATAGGAGGCCGTTAATGTTATAGACTCTGTTTTGTTATAAATATGCACACAGTGAAGATGACGCTCATATACATATGCAGCTACGTGACTCCTCAACATGTTTAGTGTCTGTAAAACAACGTAGCCAGGGTGATGTGAATGAGGTTATAAAGTACACGGTTCCCTTTGAAGATTTACCCGATGTATCCTCAGGAGTTTATTTTCCATATCAATTTTACGAAGTCTGAATTACAAGGAAAGGATTTTAAGACTGAAAATTGTGCACCTATATTGAGGAAAAAGCCCCAATCAGATCACAGGCGAATGTCTGCAGCCCCGCCTCCATTTTTAGATGTCTCCATTTTCACCCATCCACACTAACACAGAGCAGCAGCATTTTAAAATGAAAACAGCCTCTTCATTGTTTTCAAAAAGCTTTTAGTGTGGACGGAAGCCGCAAACGTAGCAAAATTTGTGCGTTTTAAAACTAAAACGTATTAGGGTAATCGGGGCCTCGATCTTTCAACTGTAGATCCATGCGTCATGTGCAAATGACAGAGCTGTCTGCTTGTACAGACTGGGCAGAAATACAATTTTAAATTTGTTGACTGACAGTTTGAGTTACCTGTCGTAATTGAATTATTTGCCCGCCTGATCATTTTTAATTTGATGAATATTTTTTTAGCCTTATGCAGAATATAAAAATATAAATCTAAATACACTTAGATCATTTACTTTAATCATCACTATTGGAATGTGAAGACACTTTTATCTAGCACAACAAAAAAACATTTCTGAAGATAATCACCTTTTTACTATTTCTGAAAACATAATTCAATTGTCTAGAACATTTTTTGATCTTTGGAGTAGAATCAAGACTAAAAAAAGCTTTTATGCAGTGATCTAACTTGTTACTTCATGAAATCTATCTTGAAAGTGTGACTATGATTTCTGCAAAAGATTCGTAATGCGACACATTTCAACTAAAATATGCAGTATTTATCCTAAAACTCAGATTGCACAAAAATGGCCATGTGTGTCCCTCATAATGGCTTCTCGCAACTTCCACAGACATGCAGCATCTCTCCCTCTCTCTCTCTCATCACTCACTCTTCTTTTCTTCGAATCTGTTTGTCATTCTTGGCATGTTTAGGACTTTTTTATGTTTGCTCTATTATCTCTCACACACAATGTGTTGGTGTTACTATCTTAATGTGTGTGCGTGCAAGTGCACCAATGCTGGTACATGCACTCAAATTCTCTCTCTCACACCTTTCTTTCTGTAATTCTCTCCTTCGCCTGTGTGCTGAAGTGAACCCCCAGTGCCATGTGTATGCAGAACCGTGATAAGGAGGATAAGGAAAGAGGACACTGAAGCTTAGTCTGTTCAGTAATCATCACGAAAAAATGGTATGCAGGCACTTTTGTGTATTAGAGCAGATAACAGGGCGTTTCCCGAGGAGGATGACATCAGAGGTGCTCTGTTCTTTAGGACAATTACATCCTGCATAAGCTGTATTCTTCTGTTTCAGTCCAATGACTTTGATGCTAATATTCTGTTGCTATGACCAACAAAATTGGGCAAAGCATTTGGCATCAATATCAATATACTTGTGTTTTCTGTATACTTACAGTGCATTTACATCATTTACATTTAGTATTTAGTGCTGAATGGAGATAGAATTTGGAGTATATACTGTAAATCTCTGTGGACATTAGTCTAATCATTTAATTTTTTGGTTCAGTCTCTTCATGTTTTCATATTCAACACCATCACTTTACTCTGCCGTTGGTCACCAACATGGCAATGACTACATTTTTACATTGTCAGAAGAAAATGTAAGTGGCACCATGATGTGATGTGGGTGGTTGCAAAGGTCGTGATACGCAGTTGCAAAGAGGTTCAGAGTGGTTTTTAGTGTCTTGCTGTGGTGCTCCGGCTGGTTTTTAGAGCATTTCTAGGGTGTTCAGAGTGCTTTGGAGGGGATAATCTGTTGGATGCAATTGGAGTTTGCATTAGAATTGTTACATGGCGTTGTAGCTTTTTTATTTAATATTTTACAACTTCTTTTTACCAAATGATTCACATATATAGTAAGTCATAAGTAGTAAGATCAATTCTGATGTTTGTGAATGTTGTGAAACTTTTATTTCATTCATATCTTAAATGTATTAATAACAAGTTTGTATTGTAAAATTATTATTGTTCTTGAAATAATAGTTCAGCTAAAAAAGAACATTCTGTCATTTACCCTTTCTTGACTTATTCTTCAACCTATTTGAGGTTTCTTTCTTCTGTTAAACTCAAAATAAGATATTTTGAAAAATGCTGGTAGCAGGTACCCATTGACGTCTATAGGAGATAGCATTCTTTAAAATGTCTTCTTTCGTGTTCAACAGAAGACAGAAAGTCATAAAGGTTTACAACCGCATAAGGGAGACTAAATATTCATTAATTCATTTTTCTTCGGTTTAGTCCCTTTATTCACCAGGGGTCACCACAGCAGAATGAACCACCAACTTATCCAGCATATGTTTTACATAGCGGATGCCCTAGTACCTGGCAACACCCATACACACTCACAGATATACACTATGTCCAATTTAGCTTATTCAATTCATCTGTAGTTCATGTCTTCAGACTGTGGAGGAAACCCACAAGAACAAGGGGAGAACATGCAAACTCTACACAGAAATACCAACTGGCCCAGCAGGGACTCGAAAAAGCGACCTTGAAGACTAAATAATTAAATTTATTTCATTTTTAGGTAAACTATACTTTTAAATTGAGCAAAAGTTTTGAACATTGACAATACGAAAAAATATTTCTTAATTCACCAACTTGACATTCAAATAATTCCAGAACGATCAGTGACACTGAAGACTAAAGTAATTGTTGCTATCACAATAAAAACATTTAAAATATATATTTTAAAAATAGTTATTTTTATATTGTAATAGTATTTCACAACATTGCTGCTTTTCCTGTTAAATAAAGTAAATAAATGCAGGCTAGGTGGGCATAAGAGACTTATTACTAAAGATGACTAAATGTTAGCATTATAGAAGCGCTATTTCAGATACGTTTGTTGTTATTGCATACCACCAAACATTTTTAGGGAAAAAAAAAACATAAGAATTTCAAATATTTTGCTTATGTATTTACATTATCCCAAATGTGTTGAAGAATGTTCAATTCCAATGAAATAAGCAATTTTAAGTAGTGACACAAACATTGTCCTGTGTTTGGCCTTGCTAATGACTAAATTCATTCATTCTCCATTGGCATAGTCTCTTGTTTATCAGGGGTCGCCACAGGAAAATGAACCGGCAACTTATCCAGCATATGTTTTACGTAGTGGTCCTTTCAGCCACAACCCAGTTCTGGCTAATGTCATCTTTTGCTTTCGATTTCTGGTTTGGTTACATAGAAAACAGGGAAACACCAAAGAAGCTTTAAAGAGGACCTATTGTGCAAAAATCACTTTTATAAAGGGTTTAAAACAACAGTCTTCTTCTTATGGTAAAAAATTTACTTATTTTTTTTTTTATTATCACAGTTCTGAAAAACAATCTGCAGAGACACTTTGATTGACATTCTTTCTTTGTACGTGTCATCAGAGTGGAAAAGCTCCGCTTATTAGTGATGATCTCTCCCTCATTAGCATAAGATGTCTTGTTTTTGAAACTGCCACTATGCTAACACATGAGCATTTGTAGCTCTGCCCTCTTTTGAAAAAGAGCACAATCTCATTTGAATTAAAAGTGACAATAGCACAATTAGGATCAATGCCTAAAAGGGGCAGTTTCAAAGAGTTCTAAAAATTATATGTGGGGTATTTTGAGCTGAAACTTCACCAACACTCTAGGGACTTATTTTACATCTTGCAAAAAGTGGCATAATCAGTCCCCTTTAATATGTTTTGCATTTTATTAAGACTGCGCAGAGTAGCATAATAACAGAACTTTAAAATGTATTCAACAAATGACTGGAAAATTTAGAAGCAGTCAACTGCGGCATAATAAAAGCTTTGCTGCCATCAGCAATTGCTCCATCATGGTTTTATTTTGCTTTAACAGCTTTCAGCATTAATCTGATCCGTAATACCATGATACTAAGCACTGAATACTTTAGCTCATCCATGATCATGATTTTCGCACAAGTCCTGTAGGATGTAATGAAGATGTCAACTGCCATGATTCCACACTAAGTCATGGCGTCATCAAATTATAACCTTGTTATTTTTTTATTTTTTTTTGTGATTACATGCCCTCTAGTTGTAAAGGTCACATACTGTGCCTTTAATGTAAAAGTTGGAACAAGCAACAACTTTAATGTATTTATGTACTGAATGCTAACTGTTTGGGTTGTTAAGCACCAAAGTTTAATACTTAGTCTTTCAACTGCTTAACCCAGTGCATGAGTGCTAGTTAAAGCGCCATTATAGGATGGGTGTGTCAGGGAGAAAAGGAGGACTTGTAGGAAGTGCAGAGGACATTTATGCGGACACATCTGTGCTCAGCATATTTATTCCTTCGGGAGCTGCGGCTCGTGTGCTCATCGATATGGAAATGTCCTGAATCTTTTTCTGTCTGAGTTTCGCTTCCTGCAAACACAGGACTGCACACTCACTATATGATCAAGTTGATGTAAATGGGTTTCATTTACATCATGTATTTGTGAGTCAGCTATTTGACACTGACATTCAAGCCTTCTTTAAACAAACACACAGATGCCGGATGCGTACAGTACATGCTGTAAGGTCATTCAAGCTAAATCACTGAAAACAGAGAGGATGAGTCTATAGCCATAAACAGAATTTACAGCTTTGAAGGACTGTAATGCTACACACATGCAGTAAATCTCATGTGTTGTGGCAGAACAAATGGCTTGCTAGAGTATCATTTTATTGGGGTCATATGCCTGAAACCTTTAGCCTGTTTATTTCCCCCCTGCATAACCTTCTGCTGTCTCTTTCTTCTTTAACAACAAGGACTCCACTTCACGTTTGAGTTATCGCACATAAACCCTTTGGACGCTTCATTTCCCTCTGTTAATATTTTTATGCAAATTTTGTTTCATTTAAAGCCTCCTTTGAGGCTACCACTGTGTCTGTTCTGGTTGATTTTTTTTTATAGCAAGTATTTACATAAGAAAACATCAGACTTTTTTTTATTTTATCTAATCTCTGTTTTTGTTTAATGTAGATTTACATCAAAATAATTCATTTTATATGTTCTATTATAAAAACAAAAACCTAATCTGCCTTTTAACAAAAACACTCTCTATGTACTTGTCTATCGACTTACTGGTAATTGCTTTTTCTTTGTAAATTACTTCTATTGTCCACAAATTAATTTAGTTAATTTGTAAGTTAATTTAGATAAATCTACCTGATGATTAAATTTAATTTCACCAAGTCACCTAGTCTGCTGTGCTTATACAGTGTTTGTATATGTGACGTTATACAGCCATATCACACTGCTATGAGTGTGATATATTGTTTATAAAAAAGTTTGATGGCAAGCTAGTGCTTGAAGGATTATCCTGCATAATGTCTAAAGTGATGACAAAACAGGTGATTTTGCTGACATTATAAGATTACAGATTACTGTAGTGCAATTGTAGTACTGTACTGATTACTGCAATAAGGTAAAACACTAAACAAATGCAGGCACATAAAATCGCTAAAAGGGGCTAATAATTTTGTCCTTAAAAACTGCTTTATAGGTGAAATATAACAAATGAGACTTTCTCCGGAAGAAAAATAACTTTCAGACATACTCTGAAAATTTCCCTTGCTCTGTTAAACACCATTGGGTAAATTTAAAAAGGAAGAAAAATAAAGGGGGCTAATAAATCTGAATTCAACTATTCAACTCTAGTTATATTTATATGTTTTCATAACATAATATGTTTAAATAAGAATATAAACAAGTCATAAACATCGATATTGAGCAATCAAGACATTTTTTACTTTATATATATTATTTATGAAGCCAGATTTTTTATTTTACTGTGTGAAAATGCAAAACCAGGCCAACAGCAACAGAGCTTCATTCAGTAATCCCAAATGAGTCACACAAACTGCTAAGGCTGAACTGAAATGATCAGAGACCTTGGTAAAAATAGACACCCGCCACTTATTTCTAAGGTTGAGATATTTTAGAAGCATCAGCGCAATGTTTGCTGGACTTGTTATCAGCATACTAAATGTACTAAATGTAATGGCATCTTCTGATTCTGGTAAAAGAATAACAAAATGATACTGACTAATAGCATCTTATTGTGGTGCTTTATAATTTTCCTTCTTTATCATGTGCTTATTTTGTCAGGCCAGATCAGAATCAGAAAGAGCTTTATCAAGTTGCTGAATAGGCGTACAGTTGACGTGTACAGTACATGTGGGTGGTCATGTGTGAATGTTTTCACTGTTGTGCTGTCAGATTTCTCAACAGCCTGCTTTGTTTCAGTCAGTGTTGTTATTGTTGATTAAAACTAATTAGGTATTGGGTTATTTATTGAAATAAGATAAAAGATAAATATTAGAAGAACCTAGACTGTAAAAATAATAAAAGTAATACAGTAAAAAGCTATCTTCCCAGCAAACAATTTAGTGTTTAATAGACGTCTAAAAGACATTTAAACTTAGACAGCTTGACTAAAACAAGGCTAAACTTGGCTGTCTGAGAAAATCTAATAGACATCTAAGAAAAGCCCAAAACTAGACTAGTGTTCAAATAGACATATTAGACAGACTTTATATGTGTAGTTTCTGTTCATTCATTTCTGTTTATTTGATGACTAGTCTAGTTTTGGCCTATTCGTAGACGACTATTAGATTTTCACTGAAAGCCCATATTTAGCCTTCCTTTTGCCAAGACGACTATGTTTAGATGTCTATTAGACATCTTTTAAAAACATGAAATGATTACTGGGTTAATAAAAAGTAAAACTTTTCCCTTTATATATTTGGAGACTATATCTAACATCACATTTATTGCAATGCTGCAGTAAAATAAATAGCAGTTAAATCTACAGTTTTTGTAGAAACCTTGCGATATTACTGTCTCAGAATTGTAACACATTATATTACTCCTGTATTATTTTTGAGTTATTTTAAATAAAATAAGTTATTTTTAAAACAGAAATACGGTAACACTTTATTTTAATGGTCCATTTGAATATTAGTAGACGTCTGCTTAATATCTGTTCATACTGTTCCTTCAACAGACATTCAAGTACATGTCAACTTAAACTAACCCTAACCCCAACCCCAACCTAACAGTCTACTTATAATCTAAGGAGATTTAGTTGGCATGTAGATGCAAGGTAACTTAAATTCAACAAATGGACCATCAAAATAAACTGTGACCAGAAATAGTCCTGCATACTTCTTAGAAGGAACATAGAGCACTTCTGCAAGGACCCTGCAAAAAAAAAAAATAATAATAAAATAAAATAAAACATGCAGGAATACAGAAAATGTGAGGGCCTCCTGCATATATACTACAGAAAACATGCAGGAAACCTACAGGAGTCCTAAAGTGAATGTGTAGGACTTCTGCTGGAATCCTAAGGGAAACATTCAGGAATCCTACAGTAGGATATCTGCAGGAGTCCTGCACATTCAAAGGAAACATTCCTAATGTATAGTGAATGTGCAGGACTTCTGCAGGAATCCTAAAAGAAACATTCAAGAATCCTACAGTGAATGTGTAGGACTCCTGCTGGAGTCCTATAGGAAACATTCAGGAATCCTACAGGGAATGTGCAGGACTCCTGCAGGAAACCTACAGGACACATGCAGGAATCCCACAGGGGGAAAAAAATGCAGAAATCGCGTGCAGGATATCTGCAGGAATTCTATAGGAAACATGAAAGACTCCTGCTGAAATACTACAGGCCACATGCAGAACTCCTTCAGGAATCCTACAGGAATAATGCAGGAATCATACAGGGAATACCATCTTACACATTTCCTAATTGAAAGTACATCGTATTTATTAGTTATTTTCAAGATACTAGCATTCAGTTTAAAGTGCAAATTAAAGCCTAAATGATTTTATCTGTTAACTAGACATGAAGGTGTCCTACAGGAATCCCACAAGAAACATAAAAATTTGAATAACTAGGCAAGTAACTGTAGGTTAATTAGGCAAGTCATTAGATAGCAGTGGTTTGTTATGTAGACAATCAAACAAATACACTAGATATTCAATTCAATTAATCTTTATTTCTATTTACATCTTTTACCATGTAGATTACAGTATGTCAAAGCAGCTTCACATACAAATTCTAGCAAACTGAAAATTAAACTGTGAGAGTCCAGTTTTCAGAGTTAACGTTCAATTTAGTTCAGTTCAGTGTGCGTGAATTTTCTCTGCTGAAAGTCCAAACACTGAAGAGCAAATCCATCCATGCGCAGCTCCACAAGTCCCAAACCAAGCAAGCTAGTGGTGACAGCAGCGAGGAACAAAACTTCACCAATTGATGAAAGATATAAGAGGAGTAATAATTTTGACCATAGCAGTTTTTAATCTGAATTAAATATTTTAAAAATCAAGTCAAACTACATTAAGACGTATAATAAAAGTAAATAGTGATAAAAATGTATAATAGGAAATTCTCAAAATGCCACAAGAGGGCTATTAACTGGATATTAGTATTTCCCTTCTCAGCTTGTGGAAAAGTTTAATTGTGTGACTTTATTTTTTATTTTATTTTTTTTTTACAAAAGTACAAATATCGGAACTTCAATAATAAACTATTACATCAAGTGTTTTTAGAATGTTAAAATGTCCATGATACAACACTATTTTTAATGGCACTTCATCTGTGACTTGCCATAAATGTTATCCTATTTCCCTTTTCCCCTCCCTGTCTCCTCGTCTGTTTGTGTCTTGTCTCAGGTCATGTCGCTCCTTCATAACGGTGCCATGTAGTCGACATCTAAAGTGATCTAATTCAGTCCCCTCCGTACACCTTCAAGCAAACACACCCACACACACACACATGCTCGGCAGGCATTTAGCCTTTATTTCTTTTTCCTACAGCCCCTCCATTAAGTCTCACTCAATTGATTCAGTTATCTAACACTAATCTGTGTTGATATGACAAGAGATTGTCAAACTCCATCTGCATCTGGATCACTCAATTCCCTGTTTTTTCTCTCTCTTTCTTTCTCAGAGGCTCACTCCAGCGCAATGATGTTCGGCTGTTTGTATCTGGAGCTCTCCGTTTCCCTGGACCACCGCACCAATGATCTCCTGGAAGCGGCTGTTAGAGCGGCGAGGGGACATAGTCTGGGGCCCGGCTGGACAGAGGGTTCCCCCTCTGCAGCACGCAGAGAGAGCTTAACCAGCAGAGCCAAACGCTTTCTGTCAGGGCTTGTCCCGCGTTCCCATCTCGGCCGAGAAAGAGACCGGGAGCCTGGCAGAGACAGAGACCTCAGCAGACACCGAGGAAGCCGAATGCTCAGGCAGAAATCCCGTTCATGTCACGACCTCAGCGCTTTAATGTGAGCCAAAATGGCCGAGCTGCATGTAGGATTGACAGGTGAGGAGATGAGAGAGACCACCGAGGAGATCATTATTATCTTAAACTAGTATGTGTGAAATTAGTTGTTTATACCAGTCATTGAACGTGACGGTGGTGCAGAGAAAACTAGCAGTGTATAAACTATCCATGACCTTTGAGAGGCCTGTGAAACGGACAGAGCGATGAAGATATAGCAGTGGATGTCAGGATAATGAGGATCTAGTGCTGGTTTTGGCAGGCTGTTAGCGCTGATAGAGTAGCTCCTGTTGTAGTCCCTGTTGAGAAGCATGTCGACACAGAACGGATGCAGAACTGTAGTAAAAGTTCTTTAGAAAAAAAAATATTCTAGAAATAAATGAAAAAGGCCAGCTGGCTCTGAAATGATGCTTTAGTTAATGCATGGATTTAGATTTTTAGCTTTTTTTTTTTTACTCTACCCAAACAATGATGGCACATTTCAGATTTATAAGAGCCAGATGTGGTGTTTTATTGGTCAATAGGGCTGCACAGTATTTGGAAATAAACCAATATTGCAGTGTTTCGTATGTCTGCATTATGAAATGTGCAGATGCTCTGATCACTTTATTTAGAAGAAATGCATCATTCTACAATGATTTAGAAGTTTTTGAGTGCATCTGTGTAGGAAAAAAAAATAAATTTTAAAAGTCTTTTTAGTCTGAAGGTTTGCAAACACAACACTAACATTTCGGTGTCTTTATTTGGTAAAACTAGTCATGTTTATTTTGTTACTTGTTTTAGTTAACATGAACTATTTGTGAAAAATATGTCTGCAGAATTCATTGATTTATTATTTAGTAATTGTTAGTTTCTACATTTACTAAGAGAACTCTTTTTGTGGATAATATATTTGTTAACAATAGTTAGTACGTTGTGTACTAATGAGAAAAAAAAACATTATTTCGCTATATTTCTCAGTGTTAATTCATGTTATCTAATGCATCGTTTGTTGTGTTGCCTTTTATTTCTTCATTTGATTTGTAGACAATGCTGTGCTTCACTCTGAAACATGCATTACATATAAACTACCTGACAAAAGTTTTACCGCCTGTCCATGTTTTAGGAACAACAAATAATAACCTGACTTCCAGTTGATCATTTGTTATCAGAAGTGGCTTATATGAAAGGCAAAGGCCTCTAGATTACGCCTTTTTTACCAAAAGAAAATAATATCATGCCTTGAAATTTAATCATTTAATTAGGACAGTAAGATCTGACTTTACTTAGACAAAAGTTTTGTCACTTAACAGAGATAGTGTACAGTATAAAGTCATGGTGCAGTGGATAAAGATTTATTATTGTGTATGACCCCCATGAGTTTGGACGACTGCATCCATACATCTCTGCAATGACTCAAATAACCGTTTTAATTAAGTCATCTGGAATAGCAAAGAAAGTGTTCTTGCAGGACTCCCAGAGTTCAGCAAGATTCTTCGGATTCCTCTTCAATGCCAATCTTGGAGCACATTGACATTTTTTTTGCGTTCAGGAACTTTATTTGGAGGCTAAAGTATGAGTAGTGCTATCCTGCTGAAAAAAGTTGCCCTCTACTGTGGTTTGTAATGTAATGGGCAGCACAAATGTCTTGATGTTGCCATCCACTCTGCAGATCTCTCACACACCCCCGTGCTAAATGTAACCCCAAACCATGATTTTTTCCTTCACCAAACTTGCCTGATTCTGTGAGAATCTTGGGTCCATGCAGGTTCCATTAGCTCATCTGCAGTATTTGTGATGATTGAGATGCTGTTCAACAGATTCATCTGAAAAATCTACCTTCAGCCATTTTTCCAAAGGATCAACTAGAAGTCAGGTTTTTAGTTGTTTCTCTTACAACTGGGATCGAAGAAAAAACTTTTGTCAGGTAGTTTATTAAACCAACATCAAATAAACTCTTAAATAAACCCATTTTTAACTGACCATAAAGACAATCTGAAAAGAAATTATAGGTGAGACCACAATCTTGTTGTTTTTGACTTATTCAGTTTGACTGGCTATGATTTTTATTGTGATTTATAGTAGATATAAGTGCTAAACAAAATAAAGATATAGGCTATATAGTAAAAAGTAGTAGTATTATTACAATATATAGTATATAGTATACGATGTCAATACTTATGTCCTAATTGTGTCATTACGTCTTAATTTCTTCATAATTTGCTACTGTGTAGATAAACAGTGTCATGTTTCACTTTAAAACACAGCGCATAAATGTATTTCATTGAATAAAAACCCTGGTGATTATTTTTCCGATATTTTGTGCAGCCCTATTATTCGACTGGTAAAAGGAATAATGTCTAAGGTGGTTTTGGCTCTGAGAAAACACTGTGTCCTAACCTGATGTAGTCTCACTTAGACTAGCATGTCTAGAAGAAGAGAAAATCAAAACATTATGTTCAATTAGATAATACAGTTCATTTATTTTAACACCATTTAGGTGTGAGTTTGTCTGAAATAGATTATTCCACAACAAAAGACAGCTGTGTAAAAAAAAATGCATACTAATGTTTTTACAGAAAAAAGAAAGACATGTATCTGATAATGTGTAAAATGTGACATTTTTCTCTTGAGATCTGTGAACCTGGCAAACTTTTGCAGAACCAGTGATTATTTCCTCATCAAAAGTGATCATTGGTACTTTGTAACATCGCTTAACTTTCTATCACAATATTACAGCCAATGGGAAAGTATTTAATGCTTTATACAGTTTTATGGTGCAGGGATTTTTAACTGGTTAGATGTAATTGGGAGTGGGGATATTTGTTGTCAGCACAGAAATGGGAAAAAACAAAACGGTGTCACTTAATTGCATCATTTCTGGTTAAGACATGGCGTTAACTCAATGTCAGTCAGCTGTTCTTTATGTAGATTATATAGTATATGTAACCCACTGGTCCTTTTGCACCCAACCCGGTCTAAGCTGCGATTGAACTGGCGATACTACAGTCGGTTTCTCTAACAAGGAGGCTAAAGACCCTGGTCCCAGAGCACCTTTTGAGGTAAGAGCAGTGAGGTTTACTTGCATAGCACTTCGCTAGCTGGCCTCCATTACACTCACCTCCCTAAACCTCACTCCCATCCCAGGCGAGCCCCCACATGTAAGCAACTGGTCTTTCTGCACCCAAACCCAGTCTTAGCTGGGATGGAACTGTCAGTTTTTTTATATTGGAATCAGTTGCTCTTACAAGGAGGCTAAAGATCATGGCCCCTTGCTATTGGCGCTAGAGCACTTTGGAGGCGAGAGGAGTGAGGTTTACCTGCATAGCACTTCGCTAGCTAGCCTCATTTATACTCTTCCCCCTAAACCTTACTCTTATCCCGAATGAGCCCCGACAAGTATCTAACCAGTATTTCTGCACTCAAACCCCGTCTGAGCTGGGATGGAACCGCAATTCTTTGTATGGGAGTCAGTTGCTCTTAAAAGGAGGCTAAAGACCATGGGCCCTAGCACCTTTTGAGGTCAGAGGAGTAAGGTTTACCTGCATAGGACTTTGCTAGCTGGCCTCCGTTACATATCCATACTGTATGTATGGATATGTAACGAGTCCAATATATATATTAATTCGCTAATCTTATCCAAATGCTAAATGTGTTGCCCCTCAAATAGAGATATTTCCTAATGCACTCTCGCATATGACACAGAAATTTTACGACAGAGAAATTAGCTTTGAGACTAATTGCAAAGCTTTGTTCAACATATGGGGCTGCATCAGCACAGAACTGTGGAGGAGTGATGATAATAATATTCAGAGGATTGTTTTATTATTATTATAGTTGTAGTACAAACAGCCGGCCAGTTGCGGTAATTGCGAATTGTACCTTCAAGGGCCTTGTTTACAAGCAGAATTAGCACTTGCTAAAACGGTTTGCATATGTGTAATGATGAATGATTGACGGGAAAAAGTGGCGTACAGCCGATTTAACATCCTTTTGAAAAAATAGACAGAATTAATTAACCTGTCCGAAATTTTGAACAGGGATACATTTTCAAACAGAAGCAATATTTGTGAATAGCTACTAATGATTTCTCCCTCAAACAAATCCTTACTTAAATGCAATCTTCGGCGCATAGTAATGACTTCAGTCAATCAGGACAAAAGTGCGTACTGAAATATTCACATACTATGAGAGGTGGTAAAATCACCTGCTAATTGATTGCTTTGGGATGTACGGTAATGGGACGTGTTGCAATGCAACAACAAAATGTTGTTATTCTTCTGATATTATCTTCAAATTAAAAGCGCAATTATATGCACTCGTAATTAAAATGTAGTGGGAGCAATTCACAGACAGTTATTTAATGAGCATAAAATAAGAAAGCAGGCAATATTAGGCAATCAGTGTTGGCAGAGAAAAGCAGATTGGTCTGTAGAGAGTGCTTTGATAGAGTCCCTTGAGTCCGTCTGAACAAACTCTAGAGAATAAATCGCTTATGTCCAATTGCCTCTGAACTCATTTGACACAATGAAAGCAAGCCATGTTCACACTCAAGTCTGTCCCTTTAAAACGAATAAACTGACTCTTTTTCTTTCATACGGGTCAACTGTAATATAGCGTGTGGTCTTTAGCTGCAAACAGTAGCTAAATGTGAATCTCAGAGATCGAAAAACGCACTTTTAATCAATGCCATATATAGCCCTGGTTTCAGGTAAAACTAGTACTTTAAATCTGCTTACACCTCACTTTCCTAAATAACTCCTTTTCACCAAAAAAAAAAAAGAGAGCAGATGCTGGGAGAAGCAATATTGAGAATGGCCCACTTTGTCATGTAGTCTTAAAGCGTGTACTGTGTTTTTCCCATATTAGTCTTGATCATGAGGCTTACTGTGATTTTGCTTGTAGAATATGAATGATTGGTTGATAGGAGCGTTGTTAAAATAAGGTCTGTTCCTATGACTTGCCAAAATGAATGCCCAGAGACATCTCAGGCACTAATTGAGCCTGGTATTTTGTCAATATGATCACAAATGAAAAGTGGTGGACAAAGTACACAAATCAAGCAATTACTTGACATCTAAATGAAATATTACTCCAGAAAAGTACAGACCTTTTCAATGTGGTCATGTCATTGGCCCATGAACATTTCCTGCTTGTTGTCAAACCTATTTCATAACTATAAGAAGAGGTCATTCAATCATAACTTAACATTAAAGTAGCTAATATAACATTATTAAATGTGGACCTTCTTGGATTCTTGGAAGCTATGGAAAATAGAAATGTAAAACAGGAAATACTTGAGGACCATTGTTATTGTTTATGTCCCTCAAAATGGTCTATAATTTCTTTTTTTCAGGATTACAAGTACAAAAGCATAATTCTGTATTATTTATAAAAAAAAATTAAGTATTAACAGAACTTTTCACATACTAATAACTACTGTTGATTAATGTGTCAAACATGCAAAAGTAAAATATATCACACAGCCTAGTATTACAAAAAAAATTATTAATAAATACAAAATTTGTGCATACAATAGAAATACAGTATATGTTATCAAAGGTAAGCCATGTTACAATTTTAACATTGTGTAACCAAAATAGTTTTGTGTCTATTATGTGCTACAGCATCAGAGATATTGCATTCATTTGGATTATTTTTTTAAATATCATGTTTTAACATAAATTCTACCTGATAAATCTAAATACGCAAATATGGACACGTTTAAGCACTTCATGTAAGCTAGGGATGTCCAAACTCAGTCCTGGAGGGCCGGTGTCCTGGAGAGTTTAGCTCCTTCCCTAATCAAACACACCTGAACCAGCAAATCAAGCTCTTACAAGATATACTAGAAACTTCCTGGGAGGTGCGTTGAAGCAATTTGGAGCTAAACTCAGCAGGACGCCGGCCCTCCAGGACAGAGTTTGGACACCTCTGATGTAAGCATTCCAGAATCCAAAAATGCAGTATTAGTAACTTACATTTTACACTATCCAATTTGAATCCATTTATCATTTCTGTAAATTATATGTAGACTTACTCTGACAGTATTGTTTGAATCTGAGTCGATAACTGCCAACTCATTCTAAATTTATCATTTGAATCAGAGTCATGAACTGTAGACTTTCTCTGAATGGATCATTTGAATCAGTGAGTCATAAACTGCAGACTCTCTCTAAATGAATCATTTGAACCTGTGAGTTGTTAACTGCAAATTTGTTTTGAACATATCACTTGAATAGGTGAATCATAAACTGCAGACTTGTTCTGAACAGATCATTTGAATCAACGAGTCATAAACTGCAGACTCACCCCGAATGGATCATTTGAATCAGTGAATCATAAACTGCAGAATCACTTTGAATGGATGATTTGAATTGTTGAGTTGTTAACTGCAAACTCTCTAAATGAATCATTTGAAGCAGTGAGTCATTAACTGCAAACTAGATTTGAATGGATCAATTGAATCAGTGAATCACAAACTGCAGTCTCAGTATTGAATTGATTTTTGTCTCAAGAGCAGATGCAATCGGGTCTGTCCAATTTTAAACCATGTTGAAACCATGTAATGATTCTGTCTGCATTGGGCAATATTAAAATCAATGCATTAGGCAAGACTGATGCAAGTCATATGACACCTTTTGAACATCATTTTTATCAACCCATTTCCCCCCTCTGGTTTTAAAGGTAGTCAGTCAGAATGAGTATAGTCAGTAAAATCAGTGTAGCCTTATTGTGAGGGTTACCACAAACTGATATGGCTGGAGTTGTATTTATGGCTGAGTGTTTAATGATGATGTCATGTGAGCCTATTAATAAACAAGAGCCATAAGAGGAGACACAGAGCCCACAGAGATGGTCTGTACTTTCACCTGTTCACATTTTAGACCCATCGACACATGATCTCATGAAATCCACTGAATATGCCATAGGACCGTGCATTTCTGTGGGGGCTGGCCACACAGGCTTATGCAACAACGTCGAAAACACAACGTTCTGGAAACGTTCCGAGGTCAAACATGGCAGCAACATTCACTTGTTATTCACTATTGATGAATGTTATCCACTCTGTCTTTGAAAACGAAGAGAAATAAAGAGGATTTGTAATGATGCCCTGTCGTGTGCTTGTGGTTTGTCGCTGCATTTATGATTCTAACAAACCAACAGCTAAAGCCTGCAGTGATGCTCCTCTAGGTGAGGAACTATATTTGTATTTGAAAGGGTTTGATGGCTTCACTCTAAAGGCAGATGGTTGGAAACGGGACATGAGGTAAGAAAGAAAAGGGATGACAAATGTTAGTTGCCTAGCGACTGTTGTCAGGGAGACAGAGTGCGACTCTCCCTTGACCAGACTTAGAATTTCTTACTATGTTTATTTGTTCGACTGGGAATGAAATAGCTGGAGTGGAATGCGAGTCTGCAAACAGCCACATGAACGAATGGGAATATGCTGAAAAACACTTGATTGGTTGGAAACCGAATCAAAGGAATCTGGGAAAAGACACGGAATGAAAAGATCTGCATGAGTGCCTGGACGAGGAACTCACAAAAATGTCTTTTCAGAGTGTGAAGCGTGAACACTATCATTATCATGAAAATGTATAATTTCGGTCTATTTTCAGCTCAGTTTTTTAGGACATTTCTTAGCTACCTGTGCTGCTGTAGAATTGTACATCAGTGATCACTAAAAAGCTTAGAAGCACAAATTGTAGAACTAAGAATGTGTTTTGTTGCACTGTATTCTGATATAAGCATTAAACGGTAAGGCTAAATTCTGCCTTCTTTAAACCAGATTCGAAAAATATCCAACTTGGAATGCTAACCCAAAGCCTTATACGTCATTATGATCCCTCTTCATTGTGCATGAGATTATCATACCTTCTGGGTACAAGAGCAGGTAATGCAAGACCGCAGATTCAGACTGAGTGAAGATATTTAAATCACAGAAGCTGGTCCTCTGGCTAAAATTTCAGAAACTGTGCCATTTGCATCGAAATCCATTTTTATTTTCATACCCAAGGACTTTTGTTAGATATTAAAGCACCTAAACAGTTGTCAGACTCAATCCAAACACATGGAAGTATTGTTTGAAAAGCGGACTATTATTTTGGAGACTTTCTGGTTTTTATAAAAAGCACATCACATCAGTATTTAGATACTGTGGGTCTTTAATGACAGAACAAAACATCCATAATTTTTTTTAATCAAAACTAAATCACAATTTGTCCCAAACCCATCTTTAAATTCATACACTTTTATCATTGAAATAAATTACTTTTCTTGATTTTACAGAAGGTTCTACAACGTTGGGTTTAGGGCATCTTTACAGTTCATTCAAATTCTGTCTCAAAGCACAGACTGCCATCTAGTGCCACTAATACAAAATGCCATCTAAATGAACTCAAGTGGGGGGATTCTTCTTCACTCAAATGCCTGGACAAATGCAAGATGATCAGATGGCAAACGATGTGATTGAAGCATATTAACAGCCTGCATTTGTTGAAATCATAATTTCCAAGTTGAAAACATCATCCATTTAAACTCTCTCAGAATGAATCAATTTATGCTGTTTTAGTTGATCGCTCCTTTTGAATCCTTTCCCACAGTCTGAACACTGGTAAGGCCTTTCCTCGGAGTGCGTCTTCACATGTCGTCTTAACGTCTCTTTCCTTGCAAACTTCTTCCCACACTCAGTGCAAGCATGGTCCATCCGTCCTGAATGTTGGAGTTGGTGAGTAACCAATTTCCCATCCGAGTTAAAGCTCTCCCCGCACTCGAGGCACACAAACGGCTTCTCGTCAGAGTGTGCCATCTGACGGTGCTTCTGCAGGTAGGACATGGAACTGAAACTCTTCTCACATTCATCGCAGTAGTACATTTTCTTATTCCCAGAGTGACCCTCCATGTGTAGCTTCAGGCAACTTGCTGAGCTCAGGCATTTCCCGCAGTCCGTGCACTTGTAGACTTTGATCCCTGCATGAATGTCTTGATGCCTTTTCAAGGTGTCATGGCGAGTGAAGGTTTTGCCACAGGTGGTGCAGTCTAACAGGGTCTTGCTGGAATGGATTATCATGTGACTCTTGAGAGTAGAGGAGCACTTGAATGCTTGGCCGCACTGAGAACAGCTGTAGCTTCTTTCTTCAGTGTGCACCACTGAATGCGCCTTGAGATTTGCGCGCCTAGCAAAGTCCCTACCACACTTCTTGCAGTGGAAGGGCCTTTCTCCAGAGTGCATGACCTGGTGGGACTGCAAACTGTTCTTAAAGCGAAACCTCCTGTCACACTTAGGACACTTGTAGGACTTGACTTCAGAGTGTACAGCAAGGTGTCTAGTTCGATCTCCGGAAGAAGGGAACCTTTTTCCGCAGTGTTCGCAACTGTAGGGTTTCTCTCCAGTGTGAAGACGCTCATGCAATTTGAGGCTGTTGGGATGCTTGAAGGACTTTTCGCAGTATGTGCATTTGTGCGGGGATTCCGGGTAATGGATCTTCAGGTGTGACGTGAGGTGGCTCAGCCTTTTGAAGCTATTATCGCAGTAGGTGCAATGAAAGGAACGTTTGTCTTGGTGAATAGTCTGGTGAACATTGCATTCTTGCTTCCTCAGGAATCCCTTCCCACACACAGAACATTTGAACGGCTTGTTGCCTGCATGGCCATCCAGGTGAACTTCCAGCTCAGCCTTGAAGATGAACTTCTTGTCACACTGCGGGCAAGGGAAAGGCCTCTCTCCGGTATGGGTTGCCCTATGGGCTCTCATGGCTGCCGCAGTGTTGAAAAGCTTCCCACAATGATCACACTGATGGGGAAGGTGGCCCATGTGTAACCGCAAATGAGTGTTTAGAGTACTTCTTCGAGAGAAGCTCTTCCCACATTGCGAGCAAGAAAACGGCTTCTCTCCTGTGTGGCTCCTCAAGTGATACTTCAGTGCACTCTCCCTGACAAACTTCTTCTTGCAGTAAGAGCAGTCAAACAGCTTCTCACCGGTGTGCAGCCGCTCGTGCATGGACAGCTCATGTCTATCAACATAACTCTTTCCGCAGGTAGAGCATTGGTGTGGCTTCTGCAGGGAGTGAACCTTCTCATGGGCTCTAAGGTCAGACTTTCTTTCGAAGCTCTTGCCACATTTTAAACAAAGGTTGGACCTTAAAGATCTACAAGTCGTTGTGGTTGAAAGATGTGGAGGCTCTCCAGAGTCATTGGGTTCCATTAAAACAGAACTGGATGTAGGAACGGTGTCATGTATCATCAAGTCTCTGTGTATTTCTTCATTACTAAAAGCAGTAAATCATGCATTAATCAAATGCTTTTACAAGAAGATGACTTGAAGACAACACCAGGGTTTAGAGGCTGAAGTACCATTTTACATTTCAAGTTTTAAAATATTTATGTACTATGAGAGATTTTTGGAATTTCATCAGACTATGGTAGACTCACCTGACTTCATTGGATGGCTCCCTCTTAAGAAAAAAAAAAAAAAAAAAACAAGAACGTGTTTAAAAAAGGGGTTTTCTGGTAGGAAGATGTATGTTGATTTGAAATCTTACCTTTACAGAGGAAATGTCTTCGATTGTAGGTGTGTATATAAGATCATCAATGCTTGTTTCCACTGGTTCATATTTGGTCTCCATCAACATCTGGACTATGGTAGTCATGTCCTCTTCTGTTTTGATTCTGGGAATAGTGCTCATTACCTGAGATATGGTTGTCTCCTCTAATTGCTGTTGAATTTAATTTTTATTTGACAGATTTTAGACAAGCGGTACAAAAATACAAGTATCCCATACAATAAAAAACAAAAACTGTCGAGGATAAAACAGAATGAAGCCCTGAGCTTGTTTCCATTTTGGTCCTCGCTGTTAAATAAAACAAACTATGGCTTCAAAAACTGTTGATGCATAAAACAAACAGAAGCTCCACTTTTTAAAACGGGAACAAAATTATTCACAAATACATGTATTACTTCATTGATTTATTTTCTTTTCAGCTTAGTCCCTCGTTTAATCAGGGGTCGCCACAGCGGAATGAACCACCAACCTATCCAGCATTTTTTATGCAGCGGAGGCCCTTCCAGCTGTAACCTCATTCACAATACAATAACATATAAAAATAAAACATCATCATCCACCATGCAAACAGATTATCCTCATCAAACAACCATCTTTTGATCACTTTTTTTAAACCTTAAGTTCTTCATTTCCTTGATCCATTTTGGTCATTTGTTTTAGATGTAGCACTTGTATATAAAACATATTCTTCCCTACTAGACTTCGAAATTAAACAAACAAATATATAAAATCCCAACCCCTATTACTGCATGAATGCTGTTTCCTCACCATTTGAAAATAGTTCACTAAATAACTAGCAACCACATTATTAAACATTTTACATACTATTCCCGGTTTTAAAAAACATACTCTTTTAAAGAGAGTTAACATACATTATTCTTTAAAAAAACGCTTTGTGCAAATGTGCTCTAGGACGATTTTTCCTTCATACTCTGTGAGTAGCTACTCAAAATAGGGTTGAATCTAAACTCCTGCCAATAATTTTAAAGACTGAACATCCAATAGATCAGCTTGCTTTGCTAAGAACATGATTCTTCCACATACAGTTGAAGTCAGAATTATTCGCCCCCCACTATGAATTTTTTTCTTTTTTTTTTTAAATATTTCCCAAATGATGTTTAACAGAGCAAGGAAATTTTCACAGCATGTCTGATAATATTTTTTCTTCTGGAGAAAGTCCTATTTTTTTTATTTCGACTAGAAATAGAATTTTTTAATCACCATTTTAAGGACAAAATTATTATCCCCTTTCAGCATTTTTTCCCCGATAGTCTACAGAACAAACCATTGTTATACAATAACTAGCCTAAATACCCTAACCTGCCTAGATAACCTAATTAACCTAGTTAAGCCTTTAAATGTCACTTTAAGCTGTATAGAAGTTTCTTGAAAAATATCTAGTCAAATATTATTTACTGTCATCATGGCAAAGATAAAATAAATCAGTTATTAGAAAACAGTTATTAAAACTATTATGTTTAGAAATGTGTTGAAAAAAAATCTTTCCATTAAACAGAAAATGGGGAATAAAATAAACAAGGGGGCTAATAATTCTGACTTCAACTGTACCTTCATAAAAAACTTTCTTGCCATAACATCTCCTTATCATTTATCATCTATTAAACGCCCCAAATAATTTACAACATTTTTTGACTCAATTATAAAAATCATTAATCCTAACCACAAAAAATCGTCATTTATATGATAAAATGTGATGGTCTACCATGTCAAATGCCTACTGAAGGTCAAGCTCCCCTACAGCTCCCCCATTCTATCAGTCATATTTATTATGTAACATGATATGCAAGCATAGACATGTGTAATCCTGGACCACAACACTAGTCAAAAGATTAAAAAAAAAAAAACAGATGTGTGCAACAAAATAAAAATGTTATTTTATGCAAAAAAGAATAGTGTTCCATAAAGACATCTTGTAAATGTCCTACTGTAAATATATCAAAGCTTGATCTTTTAATCATTAGTAATGCGCATTGTTAAGCAATAGGTTTAGACTTTAAAAGCAGTTTTCTCAGTATTTAGATCTAAACCATTAGATTTTAGACTTTCAAATCTTACATCAATGGAAATCAAACATCAATCTCAACTTTAAAAAAAGACACCTACGACTGCTTTTGTGGACTAGGGTCACACATATTTCACAAGTTTACACATATGTAAACACAAATAGTGAAGTAGAATTAATATGCATGCTTCTGGGAAGGTCTCTGCCCTAGATATAACTTCATTAAGCAAATATTTAAATCCAGTGTTTGTCAACCATGTTCCTGGAGGACCACCAGCTTTGCACATTTCCCATGTCTTAATCAAACACACCTGACTGAGATCATCAGCTCATTAGCAGAGACTGAAAGATCTGTAATGGGTGTGACGTACAAAGGAGACATCCAAAACATGCAAGGTTGGTGGTCCTCCAGGAACGTGGTTGAGAAACACTGCTTTAATCTAAAAGATCTACATTGTATTCCAAAATTATAGTAGTAAAATATTATTGGATCAGTGTCAGAAGTTACATAAGTTACGTTCACACTACAGGCAAATGCGGTGCAAATCAGATTTTCTTTTGCCCACATGAGACTCAGATTTTGTTTTGACAGTGTGAACAGCTCAAACCGCATGGAATCTGATCATTTCAATTCAGATTTGTTCCACTTTCATATGTAGTATTAAAAAATATATATATCTGACGTTTTGCAATGTGACCGCATTGTGAACGGTTATGTAGGATTTCAAGCCACTTTTACACAATCATTATGTGTCATATTCTGTGCTGTAAACATCATCTACTCCTCAGCAGCATAGCAGAATAGCACACAGAGCAAATACTTTACTATAAAAAGTTGGTTGTTTACATTAGAAAAAAAATTGGAACGCAAAACTGATGCTTGTTAACCAATCATTAACCATTAACCTTTCAAAAAAAATACCATTCAGCTAGACTTAACATCACAGTTTGTTCATAAAAATGGCGTATATAAAATGAATAAAACACATAGGCCTACAAAAAACAGCTACATTTCACTTAAATAATGAATACATTAACAAACCAAATATGAAAGATTATGATATGAATATGAAAACTTCACAGTTCAATCTGCCACTGCTCTTTAACTCTTGATGAGTTCACCACACTGGCGGTCAGAAAGGCGCACACAAAATCACAAATGATCAGTGTTTTCAGTCATAAAAGACCTTATTTTAGGTTTCAAATGGTGAAATACATATTAGTAGTAGCAGAACAACTCTTTACAGTTCATAAAATGCCCTACAATTGTCTGTGAAAGAAGCAATAATCATATTAAACCTAATCTGACAATGTGCTTACCTCATACAAATATAATTAACCATTTTGTGCTGTCTGCAACTGTAATTTTGCATGTGCGTGTCAGTTTAGGATCATCTGTTAACACTGGAAATCTGATATTGGCAAATTAGAGAAGCCTTGCAGTGTGAACGTAGCCTTATACAGCAGTTAATAAGCATTATAGTCAGCTAAGAACTTTAGAATGTTCAGCCATATATCAGTATATAAACCATTTTGAGAGATGTAAACAATAACAATGGTCTTGACGTACTTCAGGTTTCACATTTTTAATTTCAATAGTTTCGAGAATCCCAACGTCCACATATTGATAAATATTGTTATGATGGCTGTTTTAATGTCAAGTCATGATTGAATCACCTCTTGTTACAGTTATGAAGTAGTTTGACAACAGGCAGGAAATGTTCATGGGCAAATAACATCACCTCATTGAAATGATCTATTTAATTTTTAATATGATGGTGAACATAACTGCTAATAACCGATTCTTTGCCTGCTTGACTTGGGTTTTCCTCTCTGGATAGTGACTTAAATCATGGATAGTCTCCCAAAACTAAAAATAATTCTGTCATGATTCACACAACCTGACCTTTTTTTTTATTCTGTTGATCACAAAATGATATATTCTGGAGAAAGTTGGAAACCGGTAGCCATTAACTTTCATAGTATTTTTCCCTACTATGAATGTCAACTAGTTGCCAGCATTCTTCAAAACATCTACTTTTGCATCCAATAGAATTATGAATCCTTTTAAACGGACATAGTACATTTGACAAATTAAAACAGATGATTTCTATTGTGCTATTTATTCCATAAAATACCAACATAGTTCAAAATAAACTTGAGTTAAATCTTTTTCAATTAGCTTAGTTCTCCTACTTTGCAGCTTTCATTAGAAAGTCCTAAAAATCTACACCTGGATCAGAGCAGACCATTAACTGTAACAGCTTTACGAAATCAAAATAAAAAGTGTGGCTTTTTCTTAAGTTAGGCACCAGAGCGGCTCACTTACCATTTCACTTTCCAAGTTCCCCACATGAAGTGGTTTGAAGTTGCTGTCTTGAGAGAATTCACCCTCTGAGGCAAAGCGAGAAATACTTAAATGATGAAGAAGAACAGAACAGCGTGTCTCCTTCAAACAAACAGGACACTCCAGGGACTTGTTGAGCTCCCAGTAGCTTTGTAGACAGTTTTTACACAGGCAGTGGAGACATCTTAGAACAACAGAGTCTTTTAAAGAAGTGCAAAGATAGCAGACAAGATGCGTGTCTGGCAAGATGGCAGCCATATTACTGCTTAAACAAGGTGGACAATTACATCATGATAACAAAAAAATAGATATAATTAATTGTGTGTTGACAACTAGTTGTTTTGTAAGTAGATCAAGTCTTTTACCAAACTTCTTTGTGATCTTCTCCATGCCACAGCTTCTTCCTCTTTGTCCAATTCAATGAGTCCAGCTGACAAATAGTGGTCAATCAGTAGCACTGGCTCCATCTAATGGACATGATCATATTGAAAGAATGAAATGAAGCTTCCAGTGCACACATTTAACAAATAAAGAATACAACAAGTGTTATGACACAAATCAATCTTATTTATAGATGATAAACAAATTCATATGGGTCAATTTTGTAAAAGCGCTATACAAATAAAGCTGAATTGAATTGAATCAATTTGATACATTTCACTACACATAACTAAACTACACACTATACCAGGATCCTGATAGATTTTTTGTATGAAGCAAAAATGAAGGATAATGAGTCAGGGAGGTTAGACTTTATAAACCTAACTTTCGGCTATAAGTTGGATCTAAGACAACACAACAGATAGTTCTATAAAACATCTTTTTTTTTGTAGCCAATGCAGTGGCGCTGTAGGTGGTGCTGTTGTCTCACAACAAGAAGGTCAATGGTTCGAGCCTTGGCTGGGTCAGTTGGCGTTTCTGTGTAGAGTTTGCATGTTCTTCCTGCGTTTGTTACATGGCTTACATTTCCTCCGGGTGCTCCGGTTTCCCCCACAGTCCAAAGACATGCGGTACAGGAGAATTGGGTAAGCTAAATTGTCCGTAGTGTATGAGTGTGTGTGTGAATGAGTGTGTGTGGATGTTTCCCAGAGATGGGTTGCAGCTGGAAGGGCATCTGCTTTATAAAACATATGCTGGATAAGTTGGCGGTTCATTCCACTGTGGCGACCCCAGATTAAAAAAGGGACTAAGGTGAAAAGAAAATGAATGAATGAATCTTTTTTGTATTCTGTTGAATTATCTATGGAATTTCATTCGAATAAAATTAATATTCGTGCAAAAGATTTCTTAAATTATCTTAGCATCACTCCAGTTGTGTCTTTAGATTGTTTTCCAGTTACATTTAGGATTAATTATGTCATTTATTTAGAATAATAATTGTATAATAATAACAATAATACTGTTATTTACTTATAATTATATATACTAAACTACAAATGGAAAGCTTATTTCATCCACTTTCAAATTATATTTCAATCTCAATCTCACAAAACAGACCAATATGACTGGCTTTGTGGTCAAATAAATAGCACTAAATAAATAATGCTCCTACTGCAGTTAAAATAGATGTACCTCTTTAAAATGGAAGAGCTTGTGGGAAGAAGCTGTTCCTAGATCTATAATGCCTGGTGAATGAGCTGGCAATCAGCCGGCATCAGTTCAAATAGATTGTGGACAAGAATGAGTCTGTGTTGATGGTACCTGACCTTGTTTTTTTCCAGGGGGCTGGACAGGCAGGCACCAATAATCCTCTGTGCTCTCCAGACTGCTGTTTTTATTCTGCTGATGTCTGATTTGGTCACCTAACCAAACCTGAACACAGGACAGACTCAATGACGGCTGAGCAGAACTGTGTCAGCAGCTTCAGTGTCAGGTTGAACAACTTCAGTTCTTGAAGGAAGAACAACCTTTGCTGGGCCTTTTTCACTCAATGTCCCACTTCAAAATCCTTCCATTGAACTTAATGAGTACAGACATGTCACGATCACATCTGTAGTCATCTTTTGAGTGACTGGTGTTGGCCAACCTAAAAGAACTGACTGGTATATTGCCAGATACTCAGTGCTTGCCTGCAGATGTAGATGATGCAATTGGAAGCAAGAACTTATTCGTGGACTTCATTTTGGCTTCCAGTACCATCAGACCGGGTCTTCTGTCATTCAGACTGCCCCAGTCTTGTCAGAGGATCTTCAGCTTTCTGACAGATAGGCAGCAGTTATTGAGGCTCTGGAAAACTCTAACTATAACCTTCTGAGGTTTGTAGGCTACACCACAGTCATCGTCAGCAATCATAACAACCTGGAGCTTAACAGAGCTCAAAATAGTGGAGATGATGAACTTTAGAACGGGCGACCTGGAAAGGTTGTTTGCAATGCAATCTCAGGGCAACTAGTAACTTTTTGATGTAGTGGTTAATTTTATAAATTTGTACAATCTTAAAGCAATTACAGCCTCAAGTCTTTTTGAATATGATGCCACAAGCATCAACACATGTCATTGGGAATTTTTGCCCATTCCTCTTTGCAGTACCTCTCAAGCTCTACCAGGTTTGATGGGAAGCGATGGTGAACGCATTCATCTTTCCCTCTATCCTGACTAGTCTTCAAGTTCCTGCTGCTGAAAAACATCCCCACAGCATGATGCTGCCACCACCATGCTTCACAGTAGGAATTGTATTTGTATTGGTGGCTGGTTTTCTCCTAATGTAAGGCCTGGCATTCACTCCAAAGAGTTCAATTTTAATCTCATCAGACCAGAGATTTTTTTTTATGGTCTGAGAGTCCTTCAGATGCCTTATGGCAAATTCCTGGCAGGAGTGGCTTGCGTTTGGCTACTCTACATTACAGGCTTGATTGGTGGATTACTGCACAAATGGTTGTCCTTCTCTCCACAGAAGAATTCTGTAGCTCAGACAGAGTGACCATTGGGCTATTGATCACCTCCCTGACTAAGGCCCTTCTCCCCGATCACTCAGCTTAGATGGCTGACCAGCTCTAGGAAGAGTCCTAGTGGTTCTAATCATTTTCCACTTACGCTACGCACTGGAACTTTCAGAGCAGCAGAAATGTTTCTGTAACCTTCCCCAGCCTTGTGCCTCGAGACAATCCTGTCTTAGAGGTCTACAGACAATTTAGACAATACAGACAATATATATATAAAAATGCAATCTTTTTTTGCTAGTTAGATTTACACAGTCCTATTGAACATATTATCTGTTAATTCAACACAATGCTATTTTGTTAAATTAAAATAAAACTTACATTTTTTTAAGTGTATCTTTATAAAAAAAACTGATTTTTAAATGAATGTGCACACATTAACATTCTTCAATTTTTATATACTATTCTACAATTTCAAAGGATAGTTTACCCCAAAATCTATATTTTCTCATTATTCAATCACCCTCAAGTGGTCTCAAACCTTTGAGTTTCCTTTTTCCATTGAGAACAAAAGATTTTGAAGAATGTAACCGGTAACCATTCACTTTCATAGCAAGAATAACAAACACTATGGAGGTCAATGGTTATAGATTTCCAATATTTTACAAAATATCTTTTGTGTTTAACAGAAGAAACTCAAATTACCAGAAAAAAGTGAGTAAATGACAGTTTCCACAACACTATCACACTAACGAAGTACAAAAACAGAAACAATATAATGACAGTTCAATCTATTAGTATAGTAGTTATCTTTATTATGAATAATGGCACCATGAATTGTCATGGTCAATAATAGTCTTGATGTACAGGTAAAATGTCAATTGAAGGTCCAGAAAGAAGTACAAAAAAAAAAAGAGAGATCACAGACATTTTTTTTCCATTGGTGGTACGGCCTAAAAAACGTGTTTATAATGAACCCAGTCCGACTTCAGCTCTGCATTTCTAACAGCAACGAAAAAACAAAACAAAACATTTGGTCACTTAAATAAACTCAATGCTTCAGTGCAGATGGTTTAGTCGTCTAGGAAGTCGTCATCCAGATTGACATCTGTAGTGTCGATGTCATCAAGCTCCATGTTATCCAAATCATCCTCAAGTTCATCGATGACCTTCAAATAAAAACAATAAGCGAGGTTACCAGAAGTCCGATGCTGTGTTCACACCAAACGCAAAAGAACACCGAGATCAAATCACTTGCTCTAGATTACTTGTTGGATGCGTTTTCACCGTAACTTTTCCACTTAAGTTACATTTTTGGCATTCTTCATCATTTGTACCACCTAATGAAAAACTGACCTCGATTTGTGCATGTGCATTGACTTTGTAAATATTCATGTAAGTAGATTATATATAATTCACACTGATAGAGAACTCAGCATGACACTGATTAAATGCAGAGTGTGTTATCTACAAATACCTTCTGTTCTGCTGCTGTAATTTCAGGAGTTTTTTCTTCTGTCTTCTCTTGGAGCTTCTGGTCAGGTTGGGACTGTGCAGAACTCACAGCAGACACCAATGAGACTGAGGCCAAAACCTCTTCATCCTCCGAAACATCCTGCTTCAGCTGTTCACAGTAACACACAACTCATTTTATTAGTTCATGCAATAAGTGACAACACATTTACACACATGAACGAACACACGCACCTGTGTGGGAGCAGGGAGAATTCCTTTGGGTTCATAACCACTAGCCTCCTCCAGCACGTTCCTTTCTTCATTAGGCTTTAACACAATAAAAGAATGAAATGAACTACAGTCATCTTAATATTTAAAAAAAGACTTATAATTGGGCAAGATTGATTTTATATTATATATGCTTTTTTTATTATAACTAATCTTAGCAAGAAATATGTAAACAATTGAAATGCAACAGTAAGTTCAAACAGTCACAGCATTTCCTTCCTTCTCATGGAAACATTAGGAAAGAGAGTTCCAGACCACAGCAGTAAGAACTTGGCCCTTTGTTCATGCAATTTTAAGGCTTCTACATTCATCAACAAGCCAGTAAAGTAGGTTTATGCTGTGCCGACTATATTGGATCTTGCAGTGCTGTTGCATCACGAGAGTCTGAGTAACGGTTTTTATTATGTGGTCACTAATGCTCTGTCTGTTATAATAGATCATTAGATATACACTCCGTGTTTATGCATTTTTAACCTATAAATCACAACACTGTCCCTCTCTGAAAGATGAAGTCCATCAAACACACATGCAAAAGTTAGTGAGCACACAGTGGTTCGGTTGAACTTCAGGAACTTACAATCAAAATTGCTGACTTCATTATTTATTTATTTAATTAAACAATTGATTAAAAGATTTTATTAAATAAAAAAAATGAGAAGGCCAATCACACTAGTGTTTATTTATTCCTAAACTTACAAAGTTTATTTTTTGTATATACTGTATAATTCTCGCTAACATTATAAGCACTCCAGTAGGGCGGCACGATTCTGGCTAAAATGTGAATCACAAATTTTTTTTGTTGCTTAAAATCAAGATCATGATTCTGTAAATGTAAAATAAAGGTTAATATAATTAGCCTATTTTTATTGTTAATTCTGAAATATATGGTAGAACAACAATAATAATATCAGGCCTATGTGTAATTCTACTCTTGCTTAAAATGCTAAATTTTGTATTCTGGTGGACTTGAACAGACTTTCAATATGTCCAGTTTGTTAATTCACAGTAAAATGATGACATCAGAATATAACTATTCATAATTATAAAGTTGATTTATTGTGTTTAAGACATGTGCTTGTCATCTGCCATTGACAATATTATTAGACCATTATATTTCCATTATATATAGGTTAGGGTTGTTATACTGACACAATAAACATTTATTTTCATCCACAACAATCTGTGTTTGCTATGAAAGAAAAAACATTAAAAGCTTGTTATAATCATAACTCTAATATGCCATATGATGATTTAAATGATGTGCGCACAGGTTCCACTTTCAATCAAACCTCCTGCATGGCCCTTAAACGATCGCTCTGTGCAACAAACTGAACGTTTTTTTTTCAACTTTATTACCTGTTATTCAAAGCCCATGCAGGTTGTGTTCAATAAAGTAGAGGTCATGCGTGCACGCGTGCGTTCTTGGCAGTAAACAAACAGTGCGTCAGCTCACGTGCGGTTTTGCGACCGTGAAGACATCATTACATGATAAGTGAAATCTGCAAAGTAGCCAACTTAGTTTTTTTTATTATTATAGATGTTTTAAGGCTGTAAAACTGAATGTAACATACCGAAGATTTATTTATTCTTTAATGGTGCTCTATAGCTGCGTATTTTTGCCTTCCTTTAGCATGTTCTTTTTGTGTATTTTCCTCTGCCTTTTAGATGCTACCGCAAGTGCCTTAGACGGTGCAGAACGTTTCGTCAACATTATGGGATTTGTTGGTGAGAAAACTTGCAAACATACAGTACAGCACTTCACACTGCTAGCGATCAAAGACTTCTGTAAATTTGGCAGGCTGAATGCACTCTGTATTTTACAGAGACATGGCATGAAGGAGATTGAATGACAATGGTCTACAGCCAATCAGGATGCAGAACAAAGCGCTAATTTAGTCACAGAACACAATGTGCTGTAAAATAAAGCGTTTCAAATTGCAAAAAAAAAAGGCAGAGAAAGGTGAACCGCATAATAGGGAGGGACCACTGTACCCATTTACTTATACATCTAAAAAGCCATTTTAAAACATTATGAACAACTGTTATAACACTAAAATATGAGCATGGATGGATGGAAGGATGGGTTGGTTGAGCTGGTTTCTCACCGTGATGAGTGGGTAGTCAGAGGCAGGTCTGGTTTGGCCGAGGCTGGTCTCTTTCAGGTACTGCTCTGCCACAAAAGCCTCTCTCAGGCCTGGGAACAGGTTCTCATACTCTGTGGGGTCTGCCAGAGACTCTGCTGCTTTCTGATTCACTTTAGACAAACTCTCTCTCCAAAGCTTCACCACCCTGAAAGCAAACAAACAGTGCTTATTTGTGTGTTAAAAAATAAGAATTATTATATATATTATATATATATATATATATATATATATATATATATATATATATATATATATATAAAATGATTCAAAATCGATTCACTTAATCTGCTATGATGTGTATTTATATAGCGCACTTGAAGCTGTCAAACACACTGCCTGGAACTCAGATGTGCATGTATGCCTGTGTGTGGTCAAGTGATGTTCGTTTACAGTGGTATGGTGTTGAAGGAGGGGTTTTCAGAAATGCTAGATGAAACGTCAGTGTGGACGTGGACCGTTTTTTATTTAAATTGCCATTTTAAAACTCGGATGCATTACAGTAAATGGGGCTTAAATGTGTATTTTTTGCAAACGGGTTGCTGCTGGACACGGAGGAGGATCGCGATGCTGGCTCAGCATCTTGATATCTATGGCATCATCAATCGACCCAACCCGAAATGAATGAATGAAAGAAAGAAGGAAAGAAAGAAAGGAGAAAGAAAGAAAAATTGAATGTGAATACTGACCTGGAAACTTGACTGGGTAGATATGTGCGGGCAAGAAAGGCTGCTTCTGGCAGTCGATTGGTCTTGATCAGAAGTTCCAAACAGTTGTCCAATCTGGCAAAAACAAACAAATAAAACTCAAAATAATGCTAAAATACCTTCAACATGATTTCTCTGAAATAAAAATGCACAATGTTAACACATCTATACTGCATACATCTGTTTAAATATCAGAGTGTGCATTTCTTTTCTACAATCACACTTACTTTCCCTGCAGGAAGTATGTCATGAAGGCGACATTGTTTTTTCCGTCCCGCTCTGCTCCCTCCGCAAGCTTGGCAACCATCGAGGCGTTGCCAGATGCAGTGGCCAGAAGCAGAAGACCTCCATAGTCCTGGGCATGATGGAGACACTCCTGTGCCAGTCCAAACTGGCACTTACTGATGGCCAGCTCTGCCAACTGCTTCCACTTCTGCTCCGACTGCACAAGAAAAACAGCAACATTAGCAGTCAACATTATAATAAAAGTCAGCTGTTGTTATTCTTTTCAATTTTAAAGAATTCTGAAAACCATTGACCATCATAGTGAGAGAGAAAAAAAACACACAAGTCAACGTCTACCGATTTCCAGCATTCTTCAAGATATCTTCTTTTGTGTTTAAGACAAAACCACTTGAAGGTAAATAAATGACAGAATTTAGATGTTTGATACTAGTATGTGTTACAAATAAAATGGTGCGCAACTGAGCTCAACCGCCACTAGGGGAGCTGTTTCATTAGAGTATATTAACAAACCTCAGCTTCTACTGCAAGTTGGTATGCGATTTTCAGCTCTCCTAACTGAAGCGCCAGCTCAAAGCGGTGCTCTGGATCAGTGGACACAGCCAGAGCCTGCTGCTTGAAACCCTGTAGGCACATAGAAAAAGATCATATAAAGACACTAACTCTAAAATAACTTAGTCTAACTCTGCTAGTGCAAAATTGTCAAGTTTTACCTGTTTCTCCAGGAAGTGGGCAACTCTGGTTCTCTGTTCTTTAGGGATGGTGGGCAGCACTTTATCTGCCATGCCAAAGTCTCTGCGCATGACGGCAGTTTGGTACTCCAGGACAGACACCAGGAGAGAATAACTAACAATGTTCAGCTCCTTATCACCCAGGTAAAGACGGTCATCTTTAGGAATGTATCCCAGAAGGTACATCGTTCTAAGAAGAAGTTACTGTTAGACTGAATTTAAAACAAAGAAACCTTTATTCTAGGTTTATTTTTAAAGAGCCCATATTATGGGTTTTTGAAAATTCTAATCCATGTAGTGTGTAACACAGCTCTAAGTGAAGTGAAGTATCCAGCTAAGGCTTAAATCTGTTAGTGTACAGTGTTTAAAACTGTTGATTCATCTATAAAAGAGTCGACTCATAGTGCTTCAAACGAGTCGCCTTGATACCGATTCATTAGGTGTTTCGCCATGATGTACGAACGAAACAAAGTTATTCACGTGCACGCGCAAACCCGGGAGATTTCAAACCTGAGGCCCCGCCCTCTGACGCAGAAACCCAGACACACACACACACACCCACAAACACAAACATGCCGGTCGATTGAAGTCACACTGCAGATGGATATATTGAGTCTCTACCCAAAGATGAAACCTCAGCATTATAGCCAAGCAGTTGGAAACTACTGGAAACTTCTGGAAACTACATGCTACAAAGAATACTTCATCGGCGTTTGTTAAAGGAAGGATCAGTAAAGAGTAACTTACTGATGGACGTCAGGATGGATTTTTCTTCGTCCATTTCTCAAGTGTAAGTACGTGCGATTTAAGTTGCCTCGTTGACTCTAGCTTGCAAATGTATTTAGTTGTGATTTGTTACTTGTAACCGCGTGTACTGTATCAGGTTAACTGGCTATATTCTCTTATCGCGTGCAAAGTCACGTGTGTGTGTGTGTGTCTGTGAAAAGAGCAGCGTGAGAAGCTAGGAGATCTCCTCAACTGTTTTTGGAGTTTTTGCTCAATAAAATAGTTAGTCGTCTGAATTTTCAAGTCCATCGACTGTATTTACATTGACCCACTGGCAGCTAAAATCCACGCCTACACTATCGAGCGTGTATGAACTGTGATTACTTTTATATTGCTGATTAGCTGTTGTGCATTTCACTCTCTGACTGAAGGCAGTCGACCAATTGCAACAGACTGTCATCGGTCCAATCAGCGCAGATTAGCTTCGCGCTAAGGAGGGGTTTGGGAACAAATGAATCACTGGACGATTCATACAGGAGTCGCTGGGATAATTAGGTAAAAATAAATGCAGATTATAAGACCACGAAAGTGTTTTTTGACCTTGCATGTATATTAAACTGTTGTTGGAGACCCTTACAACCAAGATATGACCCTATTTCATGTATAATATGGGCTCTTTAAATTATTTGGAAACATTTACACTTCTGTGAGTCTTAGAAAGCGTTTTTAATTTCCCAAATGTGTTCCATCTCAAATAAATGCTGAACTTTTGAGCTTTTCTTCCATAACAAATACAAAAATTAAATAAATAAATTGAACGCCACAGAAATATTAAGGGCCAGAACTTAATAAATGCTGTCAAATTCTGCTTTGCCATTACAGCAATTAAAGACATTAAAAGAAGAAAATACAAAAGAGGCTCTTTAAATTGTAAAAACTCAAATGTAGCCCTGACAAGAACTAGTGTTGAAAAACTAATGTTTTTTTTTCTGACAGTACCTGTCCAAGTGAGCAATGGTGACAATCTCTCCTCCAACAAAGTAGTTGAGGCGGTTGACTGAGCTGGTGTAGATGAAACAATCTCCCACCCACAGACCAGTCTTCACCACCTCCTGAATCTCTCCCAGAACCTGCACATAAACAACAACAACAAGAGCTCAGACGTCCGATTTCAAAATGTTGGCTTCTCAGTATATTACGAGACGTTAAATATTAGGTACTGGCATCCAAAAAAATAAATAAAAAATGTAATTATAATATTCATTTTCTATTGCACAACACGTATGGTGCTCTTAAGCTGGGACACAGATGTTTAAGGACAGTCTTGGTGGTATAGGTAAGTCTAAGGTTGGATTAAGGTGTAATGAATGGGTCAACGGTGTATATGCAGATCATTAACATGCATGTAAATAATACATGCTTTGTACCCTACGGTCTTGATAAAAATTTAGGTTATATTTAGGGATGCTTCGATCAGGATGTTTGCAGCCGATGCCGAGTAGATTCCTGGTCATGGTGATCAGCCGATACCAAGTTCTGATTCTGATGCTTCAAGCTTTATATAACTTTGCCATTGCATGAAAGCACATTTTCCCTCTAAGGATGATGCTTAAGTGGAGATCTCATCTTACCTAAGAGAATGAATAAAGGATGTTGCATGTAATGCCTAAAATATATACATAATGTATATATAAATAAATGCATCTCTTAAAACCATTTAGTGTGGAGATGCCATTGTCAAAAGCAGCTTTACAGAAAATAAAACAAATTTAAAAATTGTAAGAAAGATGTCTAACAATGCAATTTGGAAACATTGCAAATGATGGAGGAATACTTTAACATGTCTCAAAGAAAAAGTTGAGTGCATATTTGATGCATAAGAAGTTAAGGCACACATTTAAATCCATTACTAAAAGGAAACAGGCCTATAAACTATAGTGTACTGCAATAAGTATATTTCAAGAATTTATATTCTCTATATTAAGTATTGAAGTTTTGAAGCTTTGTTTTTTATTTCCTAATACTTCCAGCCAGGTTTAATGAACTTATTAACACTAACACAATAGCATCAAAAACACAGTACTTTCAGTTCTTACATGTAAAAAGGCCTGAACACATTCAAGGCAATTCAAATAATTAGCTTATTAACTATTAATAGCACCACGATGACCACAGCTCCTCACAGCAGCTGGATCGGATAAGAGAGAAGGGGGTTTGCACTTTACTGCTCTATTCACTTACTTAACAAATGTAATGGTTAGCAACATCACTGTTCCTCTTGCGATCTGTTCTCTTACTCATTCGCTCTCATCGCCGTGATTTCAGCTATAAATCAAGATACGCTGCTATCAATATGCGTGAGACTCGTCAATCTCTTCAACAGACTGTATAAATTGCATAATTTTCCTGCGCAGGTGCGTCTTACTGTACTAAACAAACACTTGCGATTGCTACATGAGTTCGGCCAGATTGGCGAGTACAGATCGAGTCATGAAATGTGAATATTGGCAGATATCAATCTCCAGCGGATCAATCGGAGCATCCCAAGTTATATTGTGAATGATTTTCTGTCAGGCATATTATTTCAGATGATAAAAAAAAAAAATCTACATGCATGGTCTTATTAAGATGCAACAACTTGCTTATTCTCTGAAACGAAATGTGATGTTTTTTGCTAACCTCAAAAGCATCTTCAATACCGTCTTCAGTAACCCCCTCATTGTTCTCCTGTGATGCAGCCACCTTCTCTGACAGGTAGCGCAGGATAAAGAAGGACTCTTCTGTGGCAATGCACACCAGCTCACCGGAGTCTGACCAGAAAATCTGCAAACACACAAGCAATTGGTTCATGATTTACACAATCATCCACAAAATAAAACAAACAAATAGTGGAGACCTTTAGCAGGTGACTCACATGTTTAGGCTGGATCTCAATTCGTCGAATCAGCTCCGTGTTTTCCCAGTCATAGAAAGCCAAACCATTCACAGATCGAACACCCAGTAGGAAGCCCCCATAAATGCCTGCAAACACCCATTCATTTAAATTAAAGACCACCATGTTTGTACTGCATTCAATGAACGGAACTGATCATGCAGTATTTGTCATCCATTTACCTTCTGCTCCAAAGTCTGGCTTAAAAGATTTTTTCTCCTTAAAATTTTTGAAGATCTTCACCACACTGCTGCTTTCTCGGATTGCGTACCTTCATTTAAAACAAGTCAGAATTAATTGTTTCGCACAGTCATTGATGAGTTTATATCTCTAAACAGATGTCTTAACTATATGCACTATATGCTTACTCGGATGAATCATGGGCCCAGACAAACTCCTGTGCAGAACCAAAGCTCTTGTTTCTCAGAGCCATGGCGGTGTAGATGATGTACTCTCCATCTCCACACACCACCACAAACCTAAACAACAGGATTAAATGAATAGTGGGATGCTGAGAGGTTAATCAGCCCATTAACACTGGAGCAAGGATCAGGCTGGATGCAAATCAGCTTAATAGCCTTACCTGCCGTTAGGATTGTGCTGGATGGTTTGAGGGTAGATCTCACAGCTGCCCATGTCCTTGACTGCCAGTGGCAGCCTCTCACCATCCTTGATTTCTGCATCCCCCATGGCTTTGAGGTTTGCCTGCTGAATCTCAGAGTGCTTGGCCCAAATGATCTTTCCGTTGGTGTCCATTGACATGGCTGGCTCCTCACGGCCGAGCTGAAATACAAATGTAAACCAGATAACTTAACTACATGTCATTTTAAAGTAAACTTTATTATCAGATAAAGTTTACTGAAATGTCATGTAAATGTAATGTGTCTGCAATAAATTAAAATTAAATTTCGTTTAATTAATTTAACAACTTTCCACACTTTATACGACACCACGGACACTCTGTTTATATATTATTGAAGTAAGTATTATTAGCGCCCACGTTTATTTTTTTTCACCAATTTTTGTTTAACGGAGAGAAGATTTTCAACATTTCTAAACTTAATAGTTTTAATAACTTTTGACATTTAAATGCTTAACTAGGTTTATTAGGTTAACTTGGCAGGTTAAGGTAATTAGGCAAGTTATTGTATAACGATGGTTTGTTCAGTAGACTATCGAAAAAAAAATATAGCTTTAATGGGCTAATAATGTTGACCTTAAAATGTTTTTTAAAAATTTAAAAACTGCTTTTATTCTGGCCGAAATAAAACAAATAAGAAAAAAATATTATTAGACATACTGTGAAAATGTCCTTGCTCTGTTAAACATCATTTGAGAAATATTTAAAAAAGAGAAAAAAATTCAAAGGGGGGAAAATAATTCGACTTCAATTGTATATGAAAAACATTAAATTAAAGTGTCAGCTTTGTTTTGAATAAATTACATATATAAATATGTGGCCATCTTTCAGGGTAGCTTATATTTAGACACGTGCCATGTTAAAAAATTAAACACCACATGTTTATTTATTTAAGAAAAAGGGTCCCACTTTATATTAAGTGGCCTTAACTAATATGTACTTACATAGGAATTAATAGTTTGCTGCAATGTACTTATTGTGTAAATACATGTATTTACTGTGTACTTATGCTTGATTAAATACATGTATGTAATTACATCTGTAATTAACTTTTGTAATTACATTTGTAAATACACTGTTGACCATCCCTTACACCTAAACCCACCCTTAAACCTACCCATGCCACCAAACCTGTCCAAAACCCAACCTCTATCCCAACTCAAAAGCAACACAAGTGTTCTCAAATACATTATAAACACAGTAAGTACATTGTATTTTTATTATGGAGTACATTTATTTTTTTGATGCAAGTACATAGTTCTCAAATTCTCAAAATTTCCTGCATGACACTTTACTTTTATGCCTTTTGTTGACATTGCTATAGCTTGTTTGTTGCTTTTTTCTCATCAGTTATGTAGATTAGAGTTTTGTGTTACATCTAAGGTTGAGAAATAAGGTGGGCATCTTCTGTTAATCATGGTAAAAGTCATTATTATGAAAAAAATGAATAAAAATAGATTGCGATCTAATACACAAAAGTCAATTTTATATAATTTAACATTTTATTTAAATTATTCCTAAGATGGCAACCTTATTTTACAGCAGCCATTCAATCAGTTACCAGGGTTTCTGCAGGTTTCACCAAGTTAAATTTAAGACTTTACAACGTTTTAGGACCATTATGAATGAAATTTTAGACTCAAAGGGCTAAAGGGAAAGGAATTTTTCAAACGGCCCAGATGGTAGAGATTTTTTTTGACCTTTCAAAAATATATATTACAATTTAATATATTTAATAATACAATGACAAATTAATAATAAATTTTTAAAAATATTTTAGATATTTCGTAGCAAAATATTTTAAATATTGTATAAAAAAAGAAAGCTCTACTTGTATCCATACACTTTTTTCCAACATAAACTTTCTTTAAATTAATTTTTTAAAAGTTTTAAGTTTTAAAAACTATAATAAACTAAATCTATGCACAACAATCTGTCCAGGTCAGCAGTAAATACATGGAGCACTTTTAAACAGGTGTTATTGTAAGGAAAATAATAACGCCATTATAATAAATAGAGTTAAAATTTACCTTTTAAAATAAAAAGTTTAAAGTTTTATTGAGATTGGCCAGACGAGGTAGCTATACATGAACAAAGAAAATTAAGACCCATTTAAAAAAGATTTAAGACCTACAACACAATATTTCAGTAAATTTAAGACTCTTTAAGGCCTAAAAATTTTGGGATTTAAGGCATTTTAAAACTTTAAGACTCAGCAGAAACCTTTCAGAATTACTATTCTGTTTTTTTATTTTTTGTCCTACTTAGTAATATTGTGAAAACTGACTCTTTGGATTCTTTCATGAACAAAATTCAAAAGAACGTTTTATTCTAAAATAGGGATCTTTTGTAACTTTATGTATCCTCTGCAACTGCCTGCTGTCAGCATTGGCCCTGGATCAATCTGATAGCTCTCTTCTAAAGGTACTAAACTTTGCAATTAGCAACCCAGAGCTTTAGCTGGCATGACACACCACTGACAGGCAACAGCATGGTGTGACTTTGTATTATTTTTAGTACCTTGATAATGATGCTGCCTTCATCATAGCCCAATGCGACGCTGTTGGAGCCCCGCAAGCCAGACACACACCAAACCCGCTCCATTCCATAGTTCAAGGTGCTTTCTAGACGGTAAGTGCTGGAGTGCCAGATCCGGACTGTGCCTGAATAACAAAGTTACAGGAAGCTTTAAAGATTGAAGTGTTGCTTTTTTTCGGTTTATAATGTCTCAGTTTAATGTGCAGAAACCATTGGCTTTCAAAATATTATTTTGCCATATTTTTTTCATTTTTCTTTTTAAAATTACAATCCATTTACACCTGGAATAGGAGAAGCAATTTTATCCACCTTTTTCCTATACCAAATAATGCTTTGTGAGATTCATGAGTAACTTTCAATAGTGAAGTTATTGGAACTTATTAGAACTAACAAATAGTTGAAAATTACAGTACTGCAGGGAATATGATGAGAAAGATACGATACACTCAAAAAAGCTTTAGTCACAGATAAGCTTATATACATTAAAACCTCAAGCATAATGTTAGTTTTTTAAAAAGACAGCTATGCAGGGTGCAAACTATGGGGGACCTAATTAAGGCATGGGCTCCCCTAAAAACATGATTTGTGAATTTTTTTTAAAAAATATTTACCATGTGTTTTTTTTGACGTGCGGTTTCAGTATTGTGTAATGTGATCATAGATTATTATGTGTAAAAGTACAATAATATCATTCATTTATGCATGACGGCAATTATCACCTCATTTAAAAAATAAAAAATTAAAAATTAACCACAAGCTATTCCTGTCATGAGCATCAAGGTGGCACTGTGGGTGCACGGCAAAGCAAAGTTCACTTATGTCAAAAACTGACAGCCAGATGCTTTCATATGGACGTTAAGACACTGCTTATGCATTTCCCGGAACAAATGATGTGATGTTGTTTTTCGTTTTATTTGCTTAATACAGGCCAAAACAATGTTCTTTTTTAACACTGTGACATTGCTGAGAACATGTTGGGCAGTTAAGCTGAAAGCAGAATGAACACAGAACCCCTTTCAATGGTGTTTCTTTCATTTTCGAATTTGCGATAATAATTTACCAGAGTGAAAACTGAGATCCCATGACATTTTATAGGTCTATGTAAAGTATATGTAGGCTCTTCCTTAATGCCATCATCTTAGGCTTATAGAGTGAATAGAAAAATGATAGGCTACATGACGAGGTTATTTACTTATTTTTGATGTTAAGTGAAACATATTCGTGTTTGTTAACTTTATATAAATAAATGTATTCCCCTTACAGAAGCACTGCAGGTAAAATTAGACAATAGCTATGTTTCCATCCACCTATTTTATGCGCATTTTGCAAATTCGCATAAAAAAACAGTTGATGGAAACGCCATGATGCGCATAAATTTTAAAAACACGTAAAAAACTTATGCGCCTAACTGGGTAGGATAAACTTTTTTTCGATAGGAGAAGATGCGCATAAACTGCGATGGAAACACTTTTACCGCACAAACTCCAGCAAGCGCATTAAAAAAGGTCATGTGATTTTTTGGAAACAGATCACGTGATGCTTAAAATGTGTGTGAATAGATAAAACATCAGGCTGAGCACATTATAAAACATCTGAAATGTTATTTTGGTCATTATAAAACGCCTTCCAATTTCAGTATTAATGTTATTATGTTATTAATGACCTCCAGAATCAAGAGCGACTGTGCTCCGCGTCTGACACCTTCAAACGCCACTGCGCGCTCACTGCTTGTCAGGATTGTCTTCTGAGGCGCATTGATTTAAAAAAGATTGATGCAGCTTCTCCTACTGCAGCAAATGCAGTTTTTACTGTTCATATTTGGCGCCAGTTAATCAGGAAGTGACGATTTTTTTCGCTTTGACTCGTTGGATGGAAACGATGCTTCATTCGCACAACTTTTATGCGATAATCGAGTTTCGCGCATAAAGTTTATTCGCATTTTGGATGGAAACATAGCTATAGTTCTGTTGTTTAGGCTGCTGTTGTTTGTGCATGTAAAAATAAATCCCTAAAAAGATATTTTCAAGGGTCAAAGAAAGTTATTGATGTAAAAACAGGCACTTTGGAGCGACAAAGTAAACCAAAACTATCATGGCGTTTTGTTCATTTAGCCCACATTGTAATAATAGTTACAATTATATAAATATTTGTTTTATATTTATAGATATTTTTTGTTTATATATAGCCGTTTAAGGACAGGGATCCAGTGTCTTGTATAGCCCACATCATTGTGGCAAGGGACTCTCTAGATCAATTTTTTTTTTTTCAATAAAATGTCTAAATAATCATAAATGTGTTTCATAACTGACCGTCCTCAGATCCAGTGATGATGATGGGCAGCTCTGGGTGAAAGTTTACACAGGACACATTCTGAGCATGTCCCTCGAGCGTCTGCACACATGTCTTATTCTAAAAAGAAAGAGATCCAAAGAGATGTAAATAAATAGCCAAGAATGACCTGCTGCATTGAGCATATCAATATCATTTATACCTGATAGTCCCAAATTTTGACCAGTCTGTCATCGGCTCCGGAGATGAGGTAGGGTTTATCTCCTCCACTGTAATAATCAATGCAGTTCACCCCCTTATCATGACCTTCCAGAGTGAAGTTGGGAGAAGATGAACCCAGTTGCCAAACCTGAAACATGACAAAGAAGATAATGTCAGATGGAAGAAAATGTCATAAGTCTTATTTGAATATCCTTCATTCATGAAAGTTCAATTTTACCTTTATTGTTCTGTCCAGCGACGCACTAGCAAACTGGTTGTTGTCTTTGGGGTTGATGACGATTTGCATCACGTAGTGTGTGTGGCCCTCAAACACCTGACTGCACGACCATTTCTTCTCCCAGTCCCACAGCTTTATCAACATGTCATCTACACAAACATATACACCCAATGAGTGTTAAAAAGTCAAATTCAAGACCTTTTAAAGACCATAATGGATGAAATTCAATTCAGCTGAAGGCAGATTTTCAGCTCATCGAGTCTATTTATGTACTTATATGTAATGTGTAAATGTATATTTATTCAGTTTTTAAATTAATTACAGTAATATTATTGACTAATATAAAAATGTTCGTATGATTTATTTACAATACAGTTTGTAAAACAATATTTTCAGTCTTTTAGTATATATATCAAGAGACTTGCTTTGTTTACTAAATAAGTAGATCTAATTGGATTTGCATTGCAAACATCAAATAAGTTAAAAGGGTAGTATTTTTTATTTTATATATTAAGTTTTTATTTACGATACTCTCCAAACCATTCCCCCATAAATGTACAGATTTTTTTTTTTTTACAAAATTCTGCAGAAATAGCAGAATGCAACTGAAAAATAGCAAAAAATGTCCGTAGATTCTTTCTGGCCCTACTAATGACCCGGTTGGGCCAGTTGAAAAGATTTTTACTTGCTCCGTCTCCAAAAGTTAAAATAGAGTTATTTATCATAAATATTAATATACACATATTCTTTAAAACAATTTATAAAAACTGAGAAGATTTAAAAACAACACTAAACTAAATCTACGCACAATAAAATTGTCTGTCCTTCTCATTATAGCTATAAATCATAAACCTTTAAACAAATATTATTGTTAGGAAGATAATTAAACCATTTTGGTAAATATTTAATAAATAAAACTGTTGGATTAAGATGGATTGTTGGTGATTGAATGCACAAATTAAAAAGCCTACAACACAATTCTTATGCTAATTTGAGATTTTTGTTTTGTTTGTTTATGGAATTTAGGGTTTTTTAAGTCACCATGGACACCCTGCTATTAGATTTGCTTATCAATACTGCAATTGTTTTATGGAAAATAGCAACACTATAAACCATCATTACATTTTAAATCAACTGTAATCGAAATTATAAAAAAGCTGTAAAAATACTACAGTAAAATTCCATAACCTGGTTAACTGTAAGTTTCCTTAATATATACGGTTAATAACTGTAAATTGACTTTCCCAGAATTCCCTGCATGACATTTCACTTTTTATGCCTTTTTGTTGACATTGATATAGCCTTTTTTCTCATTAGTTATGCACATTGAACTTTTATGTTAGAAAAATAATGTTTATTGCATTCATCCATTATGCTGTTTAGTAATTGTGTGCATGACACAGAGCGTCTTCTAAACATTAGTAAGTTCTGGCCTATCAACCACAGCTGCTTTTTTTACTGTAAATTTAGCTGATTTTGTTCTACTGTGCATAAATAAATAAAAGACTTTTTTTATGTGACGCAAAGCTCAATTTTCAGAAGCAGCCATTTCATAAGTATCTGTTCATGTTATGATCAAAATTATTTCTATATGCTGATTTGACGCTTAAAATAAATTTCTTATAAACATCAATGATGAAAATTTGTTGTTTTGAAACTGAATCACTTAATTTTTTTAAAAGGTCCTTATTAAGGTTAATAAATACATTTATATTAAATCTTTCAGATATACACACAATGTAATACGGCATATAAATCATAAGCTATAAAATGTGACAGAGGACACCAGGGCTTGTCATTCAAACACAAGTAAATTATTAGACTCATCCATGCCATAATAAGGCTTAGGTCAAATAAAATGTACTAAAAAGCTTTAAGTTAATAATGTAAATGTAATAAATGTGAATTACAGTCACTTTGGATAAACTTAATATACTAACATCAGATTTCTGACACCAAATTTCTGAATAGCAGCATAAAATATAAAGTACACAGTGTATTTTATTATATGCAAAATAAATGCTTAATGAATATCTGTACATACCACTGCTCGTGAGGATGTAGGGCTGGGTGGGATGCACAGCGATGCAGCGAATATAATCTGAATGGGCCTCAAACATGTGTACTCGCTCTAGTGTGTTGTAGTTGAAAACTCGGATTTGCATGTCATCCTAGAAAAAAAGGGGGAAAAGTATTCAGAGATGCAATAATAATAATAAAAATAACAATAATATAACAACTCTATTATTTTGCATCTTACTATCTCTTATGCATCTATTATGCATCTATTATCTCTACATAATAATATATATACTTACAGCGCCAGTTATGACCCAATTTTTCCTGGCAACAAACTTGGAAGCTCTCACCGGAAGGTCACAAACCTCAAAAGTCTTAACCAGAGTCTGAGAAAGAGCAATGCAAGCGATTATTAAACAAAAATGCAATAGGCCATGCTGTAATGCTATACGTTAAGATCAGATGAACTAAAAAAAAAAAAATGATATTCACTTGTGTTTCATGGTTCCACACACAGACACTGCCATTGTACAAACTGGCCAGCATCCATGGTTCGGACGGATGAAGGTCTACGCTTTTGACACGGTCAGATCGAGCCGTGAGTTTGCGCTTGATGTCCAGCCTCAGAGGCTAAAAGGGAACAAACATTATTATTAATTATTACATCAGCTATTTAGTCAAAAGCAGAAATTATACATCAGTACTCTGAAAGTAAAATAATTTTAAATTACAATTTTATCATCACATATAAAACAATTACACTTCAGAAAAGTGTTACTTTATGACACACCAGGGGGATACAAAAATTATGTCTGAAATAAAAAGTAAAAGTTTAAAGAGTCTAAAGTAAAAAAAAATGTGTTAAAATTAGAAAATAAAATAGAGGAATATAATAAAGAATAAAAAAGCAATATAGAATACTAACTGATATAAGTGAACTGAATTGTATCTACAATGTGAAGCAGTCCATAATGGTAAAACAGTCCATACAAACACTCTTTGCAAACCATCATTAAAAAACAGATTTAAGAAAAGAAAGAAGCGACATTTTGTAATTCAACCTCAATATTATTTTCCCAATGACAACAAAACCACTTTTTATTTGTAAGCTACATAAATTGATTCAGAAGCTAACATTCATAGCAAAATACTGAATAAATGATAATAAAATATAATAATGAGTATATTAATAAAAACACAATCACGGTGCTATTGAAAAGTACATAGATCCAACAGAAATGCGTTGTTGTATGATTATTAACGTGTACTTCTCTCACTGTTAGAGTCATATTCATATCATCAGCTGTTAGCCCGAATATCAGATATCACGTCATAACAACATTTAAGCGGACAATGAACGTCAACTAGATGCATTATTAAAGCCTTATATGCAAATAATACTTTAAAATAAGGCTAAAAATAATCGAATCATTCACACTGACTGAATGAGAGAGTTGTCTATGTGGCCATTCTTAGGGCCTCCGAGGCTAACAGCGCAAGCTAACGTGATTGAAAGCGTATTTTCCTTTAACATCAACGAAACCGCCCTAATGCTTTCCGTAAAATTAACACTAAAGTTAGACTCACCATTTTTGCGTTTGTTGGGTTTGGTCTCCTTCAGCTGCAATGTTTTTATATCATCCACAGTGAGAGTCTGATGTGTTTTTACGGCTGCAATTTTGTGCACGGCAGACAAATGTGACGTGGAACTTCCTCAATGCAGTTGCGCTTGACGTCGGCAGCGTTGACGTGACACTCTGATGGCTTCGGCATGTTTCGGATGATTTCGATTAAACCCGGCCGGTGACGATATGCGCTTGAGCTTAACCCTCTCCTCTCTTTTATGAAGTTTTTTTTTCTGTGATTCTTATTTCCCAAATTCTAAACAAAATAATTATTTTCCTCTAAAGAAACAGTTTTCACCGAAGTATGCTAATTAAGTACAAGCCATTTTATAATTCACAGTGATAAACTATACACTGTCATTTCTTTGTGACACTTTGTGGTTGTTGTATTTTATTTAAATAACCATTTCTCCACCAAGTACTTTTTTTCTCAGTTATGTACACTACATTTTTATGCTAGGCCTAGTTCTAATCTTAAATGAATGTTTATGGAATTATTTAAATTTTTAATGATGATATACTGTCCAGCCTGCCTGACTTGCTGGAATCTTCCAGAATTTGAAACATTGTTATTTTTTTTTATTCTGTTTTCTTCACCCATGTTTTAATGCTTTATGTATGCCAGAGATGCCCAAAATAGAGCCTGCGGGCCAAAGCTGGCCCTTTGTATCTTTTGATTTAGCCTGTCAGAGGGAAAATTATTAGGACGGATTGGGGAATGCCTTTAACAGAAATTCTCATTTATATTTTAATGTGACCTTTTGTTTGTTTGTTTTATTGTTGAGCTACAAAAAAAGCTAACTGAAATTAAATGTTTCAATTAAATGTAAATAAATCAGATTTAAAATAAAACGTAGTCACTTAATGAATAGGGGACACAGCAAAAGACATCAGTGTGCAAATCAAGGCAAAGGCAGGTTCAGCATGACTAGTGTATTCAGCATTGAACTTCGTTGTGTTATACATTGATTTTCTATTGGTTTTATTGTAATAAGTTCATTAGAATACATTAGTAAATACGGTTAAAGTATTTTTTGTGTTTATTTACATTTCTTATGAAATAAATTAGTAAATTACCCATGGTAACTTTAATGCAATACAGTTTGCTATATTTACTTTCGGCTCACAGCTCATAATCAAGCTTGGATTTTAGCCCTTCATAAGAAAAAAATATTTGGGAATACCTGATCTATTCTATCAGCTACCTTTACACAATTTACATTTTAAAAAGCATTACAAAATAAAAATCTATTGAATTGAATGATGAGTATATTATATCTGTGTGAATGACTGTGACTGTGTCCATTTTTGTTACACTTTATTCTTTTTATGGATTTTTCTTTTATCACCTCTAATTCTTGTGATTATGAAACAGATTTCTGCAGCAGTGTGTGCTGTTGGATTACAGTAGTATAAAATACCATAAAATTTTACAAGTTGTTAATATTTTGACATTATTTTTTGCAGAATAATTCTCACCACCACATCTGTTTTTTTCCTTTCTTTTTGCATTGTATTAAATGTGACAGATGCATCGGATTCAGTTACATGTAAAAATTCCCATTTCTCTTTATTCAAAAAGAAGAAAACAAATATTCGGAGAAGTGTATTTCAGTCTTTAATCTGTATAATGAGAAGTTAACAGCTTTTTTGATGGACCTAAATCGTTCAGTCACATCACAAATCAGTCTTTTCGCTTGTACACTTGCTGGCACACAGCATCTTCACATGTCAGCTCCTGCAAGTCAAATGATCATGAGGTCAACGTGTATTCCTTGTGAGCACAGAGTAGAACAGCAATTGTTTGGCAAATAATAATGTTTATTAGGAGACAGAGCTTTCATTTCTTTGATTAAACCCAAAAAAAAAAAGTCACGTTAATCTGGTTGTTGTTATCATGTGCAATGCTCACCAAATAAAGTTTGTTTCCTTCTATCCAATGTTTCCATCCCCGATTGGCTTTCTCACCCTTTTGAACGGCCACCAATTTGTCCCCTTCCCAGGTCACCAGAGTCTATGAAAAAATATATAATAAACCTTAAACCCAAACCAGCCTGCAAAAAGTTAATGATTTTAATTAACTGAAAAAAATTAAATATTTATATCTACTCGAATTGTTTTCTGAAGACGTGCTATAACTGTTATTTTATTAACACAATATTTAATGTATCATTTTTAGATAATAAAGCTATATTCAGATGATATCAGTATTTGTCCATCTAGGTAAAAGTTGAGCTGTGTACTCTATTTGTTTTACTCTTCAGCACTGAACAAACGGACTAAGATCATGGCCAGGAGGCCGGCTGAGGTAAATACAGGTTAAAATAACGTTATGTTATATGACAGCAATGAAAAGAAAAAGAAGAAAAAAGTTCACCTTAAATGCCCTGTTATCAAATCCCTTAGTAGTTTCTTCTTTCTCAACTCCAATAGTGAAGCTCAGCTCATAGTTTTTAAAGGTGCTCTGTGTCTTGATCACAAAATTGTCCCCATCCTGGGTAAAGATCTTTGTTGGAGTGAGGTGAACTGCAATCTTGCGGATGGCAAAGTCAATGTCTATGAGATTAAATACTGGTCAGTTTCATGATGCATATCATAGTTTAAATGTATCTTACATCTGCATAATAATTATTTAAAAAACAGAACACATATGTTTTCTATTCTGATTACTTGATTACATAACTTTTCCAGCTTACCCAGTGCTTTAAGGTAATTTTCAAGATTTTCACTTGACTCCAGCTCCCATTTTCCAGTGAAATCTACAGGCATGGTTACTGCTGTGTGGACTTCAGTAGGCTGGTGGTCAAAAAGAGGTGATGAACTAAACCTTTTATACTCAACTGTTTATACACAATGAGGCAAGAGGGCAAAGTAATGATAAGAGAGATCTCTGACCTAATAGGAGAAGAGAAAACCTCTTTACCTATAACCTATTGAAAAAAACAGGTCAAAATATATTCAAAGCACTATACAGTGTGATAACCTGCATAGATGACTTATCACTGGACACTAGACAATGTTATTGCTATTTCCTTTGGGATCTTTTAATGATTATTTGTTCTTTTACCCCTGAGTCCATTGCACCCTCACTGCTGAGTTTGCTCACTGTTTTGTCCCAAGTCAATGTTTCCTGTGCACATGGAAAGAAAACATTATATAAGGTGCGTTGTGTTGTTCTGTGCTCATTTGAGCTTATTAGAATTCACTAAACAATAAACACTAAACATTTGCACACTAAGCTATTTGGGGAAAAATATGGTGTAGACACTTGTATAATAAAGTTTGTATTAGATGTTACAATACATGGTTATGTCCCATTGTATTTAACTGTATTACCATAGTAGTTGACGCATTATCAAAAGCTGGGTGCACAACTCAAGTTTGCTATTGCATAATCATGTCACTACCTAAAAAAATTATTAAGCCTTATAAGTGATTGTCAGTCACATTTTCAGAATAAGCACACACTGCATTTTGTATGCATCTTTAAAAACATTAGATACACATAATGTGATCAATAAAAACCTAAAAAAGGTGCATCAGGCAAAGCAAACATACTGTATACGTCCGTTAATCAGATTTGTAAAATAATGTTTTTAAAGAAAGTAATTACCCGTTTCATACTAATACTTCACACTGCAAAAAACGTAACACATATCCACTTAGTTGCCCTCGAAAAAGATTAATTGACAACTGAAGCAAACAAAGAGCTTAAATTCTAAAACTTATCAAGGAAAATAATCAATAATCAATGTGAGGTCAGTGGTTAGTTACCATAGTTGCCTCACAGCAAAAAGGTCACTAGTTCAAGTCCGGGCTGAACCAGGAACAAAGAGTCTGTGTTAGGTTAGCATGTCCCTCCTATGTCTGCGTGGGGTTCGTCCAGGTGCTTCATTTTACCCCACAGTATAAAGACATGCTGTATATGTGAATTGGATAGACTAAATAAATTGTAATTGGATAAACTAAAACAACTAATCGACAACCGATGAAACTCAGGAAGGCAAAACAGAAACTGAAAAGGGAAAAGACAAACAAAGCAGAAACAAAAGAATATACACAACAGAACTTCCACTTCCATAAACAAAACTGTAGAACAAACCAAGAGAGAAGGGGTCATGAGCTCTTGAGGACAACACAAAGCATGGATGAATGGAGAAACCATTGGGGAAATTAAGAATGGAGAGCAAAAGACAAACAAGGTGTCACCTCTGGCCACCTGCAGAAAGGAAAAGGATTGCAAAAGTTATCAAACACATAAATTTATTGATAAACACTCATTCGGAGGAACATAGGAAACACAGGAGACTCAGGAACAACATGGGGTGTGGATAATGCATAACCAAGAATACCAGACAATGACTGAACAAAACACAGGACTACAAATGCACCATGATATTTTTCTGCCCACAGAATAGTTGAGAGCAGAGATGAGCCACAGTGGAGACACCATGGGGATGAGCAATGGAGAAGTGTAGGATTGCAGGGGCACAGACGGATTGGGTCCAATCTGTGCAAATGGAGCCAATGATGTGGAGTGATAGGGAGACACTGGATGCCTGGAGGGCCAAGGCAGAGCAACAGACACAGATACAAGGAGGTATGTTGAGACATAAGCTTAGGAAGGAAGGCAGGCAGATACAACGGAGGACCAAGGTGGAGCCTGAAGGAAAAAGGTGGCTGACAGGATTAGAGTGAAGGAGGGATGAGATGTAGCCAACAGCTGTGATAGAGACACAGATGGAGGTGGAGACCAAGGTAGGTAACAGGGCTGAGGCTTGGGAAGGTGAGGGCTCAGCATGTTGGGGCAAAGCAAGTTCCACCAACATGGAGTCGGAGGGAAGGAGCAGGCTGACAAACCCAGGGGAATGAGGTGTAGTAAGAGGACATAAAGACTGCAGTTGAGGCACAAATGGAGTTAATGGAGGGGGAGACCATGGTAAAGCCAAGGAGATAGAGAGCCAGAGTGACACTCAAGGCCAAAAGTGTTCCAAAGGAGTTAAAAACTGTTATAGAGGCAGATTGGTGACTGATCAAGGAAGTGCCAAAAGTGTCCTTAGCAGAAGAATGAAAACTTAAAGTGTAAAACAGAAAGGAATTACTATTTCTTTTAAAAAATTCTACTGTTGCTCAATCCTCATCGTTTTGACTGAGGTGCCAACTGGCCTAGTGCATAAACAATATTGTGAGTCTATCACCCACTGAGATTCTGCTGCCAGAAAACGGGGCAAGTGGATTGGGGGATTATGCAGCGTCATTATATTTGATCTTCGCTCCTGTGATCAGAGAAATTTATTTGGACTTTATTGTTAAGCATGGAAGACAAGATAAGAAGAAATATGTCAGGAAGAACATGAACAGTTTCCAGCGTTTGATGTCGAGAAGATCAGAATTCCCAACGGCAACTCTTTTTCTTTATTCTGTCACAACTGTTCCAGCACTTAGCATATATTCATGAGTCAGACTTTATCTCGAATGCTCCATACAGTGTGTCTTTGAAAAGACCAGTGAAAAAGTAGGACGAATAAGAGAATACAAAGGAAGAATATTTTGGTATTACTCTGAGTAAGCCTATGTGTTTGAGAGGTCTGAAATTAATACATGAAATGAATACCTAAAAAGGATTGATGGATATAAATTCATATAATTTAAATTATATTCAAAACTGCTGTCTCTTTTTGGCTTACAAAGTCACTCTCTTGTAGTAAAGGCTAGGCTATGATCAGCGAGAAAAGATCTCATAAGAAAATTGAGACGACTATGTATCTTTTTTTTTTTATTTCCCTGTAAGCACATCAAAGTAATTTATAGTCAGGAAGGAAAGTCAAAACGACCTCATTACTGACAGGTCTCCAACTCCTATTCATGCACTGAACAATTCTCCCTTCACTCTTTCTCTGTATGGCATAAATGGAGGCCTGTTTGACAGCTTTATGATTGCTGCTTTGACTGACTGTTGTGCTGCTGTCAGGCCGAGAATCAAAACAATTACAAACTGACACATCTGCAATGACTGACATGAGTTCATGAGATGTATCGTGCATTGGAATTCACTCCTGCTGACAGAGCTCCTGTACTACAACAACAACAACAACAACAACAAAAATAAAACAGAAAAGCATCCCATGACATGAGTAAATGCTCTTTGAGATAATCCAAAGGCTCTAATTGGCTTTAGGATTACAACTTGTGCCCTGTGATTTGAAATTCCACCCTGCACCTTGATGTTGAAACATCAGCGCAGAGGACACGCGCAAGAAAGCAGCCAAAATGTCTCCTGTGGACATGAATGGATATTGGAAAATGACAAGCAATGAAAACTTTGATGAATACATGGAGGCTCTAGGTAGGCTTACACTTCATTTTACATTTATTTATTCATTCTACCCCTGTGAAAATACTTTTCTTTGGTGAACAAGGTATATAGGATTTTACAGAAAATAGCATGTTGGAATAAGGGAAATACGTGGATGCATTTTGTAGAGTTTAAGTACCTCAAGACCTGTTTTTTTTTTTTTAATCTACAGTAACAATTGGCTCATGTACCATATGCAGCTGAGACCAACCATTTCCATATCTGTTTAACTTACAGATGTGAATGTTGTCATCAGAAAAATTGCCAGCTACCTCATCCTAGATAAGGAGATTGTTCAGAACGGTGATCATTTGTACATCAAGACTCTAACCACATTTAGGAACTACGACATGGAGTTTGATGTTGGAAAGGAGTTTGAGGAGGATTTGGTTGGTGTAGATGACAGGAAATGCATGGTAAGTGGCATCCTTGAATTTAAAGTAGCACTAAAAGTGCAACTAAGCAAGAAAAACATAGGAACAGAAATGCTTTACCTAGGAAACTAAACCTCTTTTTGTTTTTTAGCACTATGCTAAATAGTGTTTGACAGGTAAAACATGCTCTAGGATTAACATGTTTGTTGATTCCGGAACAACACTTCTGACCAAAATCGTCTTGTCTTGACCCTATCCCAATCCCTACCCCGAAATCTAACCCTAAAACTAACTTACCCATATGATCAGAAGGAATTCTAGTGTAGGTTAGGCAGACTGGTGCCTTAAACATTGATTTAAACTTAAAGTTAATACATGTACACAATATATATTCCTTAAATCTGACTGAAACATGTTCTAGCTGGTGAAATCATGGGATCCCCAAATTGCTTCTGTTGTACTCAGATGGGACCTGTTTTTTTGGGGGGGGTTTTCTACACTAGGTTATATTGTGATGGATGAATCGGTGATTGCCAGTTCTGTAAATAGGATTTACATACAATGACCTATTGAATCCTAAATCCAGGTTAATGCTGCAAACACCTGGTGCTCAGGGAATGTTAGGTCAACTTGCACAGGGATTTTAAAGGAATCGCTTATGTTCAGTATTGCATATGATATTTACCAGGTTTAAATCTTGTCAGTATTATGTTTCTCTCTCCTTCAAACACAGTGACAGGAGAAAGCTATTTCCCCATGAAAGCCTGAAAAGAACCAATGTTACTCAACAGTTATATCCCTAAACAAAAATCAGGCATTGATGGAAGGCGACCCAAGAAGGAAGCTATAAATCCCTGCCTTTGTAAGGGTGGGTAATTTCTGGTCTTTGAGCCTCACTGTTCTTCAAAGTTTAGCTCCATCCCTTATAAAACTTAACTTGACCCTACAGGATCTCTGTCACCCACCTCTGCTCTAGTCTCAATCACTAGATTTACTTGCACACCTTCTGTTAATTGGTCTCAGGTGCACTCACCCCATCTGGGTCATGTCACTAACTTTCGTTTTGATTCAGAAAGTCATTTCTAGAAATTGAGATGGTTCACTAACAAGACTCTAAAAACAATATATTATCAGTTGCTAGTAAATTGCTCCTAATAGTTTGTCTTCAGTGCATTCACCTACACCCAAGTTATGGCACCTATGTAAGCCCTCCAGTTCTACTCAACCCAAGTGGGATTTGAACCAATAATTTAGATGTACACACTAAAAAGAAAAATTAAGCTCCAGCCTTTAGTGCCAGTACAGCTAAAGTATGCCTATTAGGGGTGTCACGATTTCGATTTTTAATCGAAATCGATCGAAATTTATGCTCAATTTCGATTATCGAATCAAAAAATAGAATCGTCGATGCTGCCACGCCCCCATGTCACATCAGCTTGGCTTTCCAAGTGGGAAAAAAACAGGCTTGTTGAAGTGTTTGTTAAACTGCAGAAGCAGGAGACCCGTCGACAGAACTTAAACCCTCTCCTCTTTCAATGAAGTTGCCGGTGTGTAAGCATTTTGGATTTCCAGTGAGTTATGTTGACAACGTTCGTGTTGTTGACAAAAAAAAACACAGTTTTGCAAGCTCTGCTATGTATTACATACGGTTCGTCCGATAGACAACACCGGCATCGCGATCCTCCGCCCACCCCCGTTGCAAATCCGCTCGCGAAAAGTACACACTCAGGCCCTGTTTACACTGTCTTTGTTTTTAAATGGCATTTTAGAACGACAACGATTTGACATACACAGTGGCGTGTAGCATTTCTGAGCAGACCTCCTTCCTCTCTACCTCTGAAAATGCACATCACGTGACCACACAGACACAGACGCACACACAGCCATGCGCTCGAGACAGCAGGTCCAGGCAGTCAGAGGACTGCTTCAATCTTTCACTCACTTGTACTTAGTCATTTTAGCGAACACCTCAGATACTGTTGGTTCCTGTTGATTGTGTGCTTTTTTTACCGACGCCATTATAACGACACAGATCACTGCCTATTCACGAGTCCCGCAGAAAAAAGTGATTTTCATTTTTCTGTATGATTTGTTTATGGGTAAAACAAAGACCATGCAGGTCAGGTAGTTTAAACGGTAGGCTACAAAGAATTAATTGGTCATTAATTAATTAATTATTCATAATCGAAAATCGAATAGAATTGAGCCTTTAGAATCAAAAATGTAATCGAATCGAGGATTTGGAGGATCGTGAAACCCTTAATGCCTATTGAGGTAAAGGAAGTGAGATGCACTTGTGTAGGTTCTACTATCAGGGTTCTATTACACTCCACCACAAACTTTACTCCTATCTGGATCATGGCACCAATTTAACCCTCCAATTTTTCTCACCCCACTCCAAGTGCAATTTAAATAGAGGCCAGTCAGTGCACTAACAAGGGTACTAAAGATTACCGCTTCTGAAATCACTCACTATAGACCAGAACGAGTTCAGCACATATGAAGCAACACCAAGATTATGTGAACCTCAGGAAAAGGAAACACAGACAGACTAACAGATTCAGTTTTTCTTACAGTGTCTTTTTGAGAAGTGTTCACAGTATTGATTGCTCTGAATAATGCAGCCTTACAATTTCTTAAGGATTTAAATGTTAAAGTTTTGTGTTTTACATGTATGCTCCTGCAAAAAGATGCCTCTTTAGTCTAAACTGACAGAATGTGTCTGCCTCCCTAACTGTGCAAGAAGGCTGTTCCAGAAATTAAGTGCCAGATATGAAAAGGACCTATACTGCCTGCAGTCAGTTGTGATATTCTATGTATAAATGTATGAAGAACCCATAATTCTTGGCTAGAAATTGCAACAGTGGGAAAGGAGGAAAGTTTTTGTAATACAAATTGGAAAAAACATGTGGGATAAGTTTGTTAAAGCCAAAGAGGCCATGGCAAAAGTGGAGACTCAGGTATTCCAGCATTTACAGGTTTTACAAAGATGTATATATTACAATTTTGAATTAGAATTATTTAATGGTTACAAAACTATAATTAAGAAACAAATTATTTCTTTGATAACTGGAAAAGGATATTTGAACCTATCGGTTTGCAATATACTGATGCCCTGTTTTTTGGGCTTTATTAGTGATAATGGTCAGGATTATTGGACCATTATTGCCTTTTAGCAAGTGGAGGACAGAAACTAGCCAGACAGCAATGTGTCAATTGTGGAGCGGGCCAAATATATATATATATAAAAAACATCTGTAGTTTTTCAGTAAGTGTACTTTTTTGCTTTTATTCTTGCCATAATAAAACACATTTGTAGAGTACCCATGTTCTGTTGTCATTTAATTTTTAATAAACTGTAATAGGTAAAAATGTTCAAGATATGAACAAAAGCAAGTGATACATTAAAGTTTGATAAAGAAAAATCTTGAATGTTTATAAAAATCTTAACCATTAAATAATTTATAAAAATAATTATTTTAAAAAATGAATAATTCAATAATATTAATGATATGACATTACCCCACTTTAAAAAAAATAAAATAAAATAAATAAAATAAAAATAAGAGAAGTTACCTTTAAACTGATCCATAGATTTTATCCAGACAAGTGTAATCTTTAAATTTACATATGAGAATGTTATCTTTGGTTTTCATGAACGCTAAAAGGAAAATAATAGTTCTTTCATAACCTGATTTTTTTTTTGTTGGCCAAATTTTTTTATTCAAAAGAGCAAGTTTTGTATATATAAACTTTTTTATGAATTTAAAACTGAAATGAAATAGTATTTTGAGTCTATTGAGAGATCAACAAACTTAAAAGTAATATAAATGAAGGACTTGGCACTTGTCTTGGATTAAATGACTAAAAACCCCTGGATTGTTGTTGTTTGATTGTGGACATTTGTTGTTTATGTTTTTCAAGCATTCAATAAAAAATGAGTTTCCGGAAACTTCATACTTCTCTGTTTATCCGTCTGATTTTACGGTGGGTTTGTGATGTAATAGATCCTAAACTTGCTGAAACCCCAAGGTGTTTGTTATTTATTTATTGTTATTTATTTATTATTATTTTTAAAAAAATCTTTTTTATTACATTTTGTTTAAAATGCGTGTCTGTTGTCGGATTAAGGATGTTTGTATTTTGTTTCAGGCCATTCATAGCTGTATCGATTACTTTTTACAATAAAGTAAAAAAATAAAAAAAATAAAAAAACAGTGGGTTTCTTTTGACAGCCCCTGTTGTTTTTTTTTAATAAATCTCACCGGCGAATGCGTAAAGTATAAAAACCTCGTTCATTTCGTGAGGTGCGCGCACAGTCAGCGGAAGTCCGCGACGGAGTGGCAGGCGAAGGTTTAAATCAGGCTTAAGGCAGAATTCTACGTTTTCTGGATGAGAGATTTTTTTTGGTCTAATAAGCAAAAAGTAGTGTTGAATCATCAGGCTGAGAGGAGAGGACACTAGTTTTTCTTCCTTGCATGTGCTAAAAACCTATTCCTTCATTGCTACAGACCAAAAAAAAAAAAAAAAAAGAATAAAATGTCAGTCAGTTGCAGCTTCATCTTTCTCAATGTTTTTATCCTTGCTTTTTAGACAACTGTGAACTGGGAAGAGGATAAGTTGGTGTGTGTGCAGAAAGGAGAGAAGGAGGGAAGAGGATGGACGCAGTGGGTTAAAGGGGACGAGTTACATGTGGTAAGTTTGCATAAGGACGAGGTTCAAATGAGGTGATGGTCTGTTGTGTTATGGAAGGTTCCACTTGGCTGCTTCTTGTTAGTTGTTGACGTTATTTGTCTACAGTGTAGTTAATGAGATAACACAAATACTGAAGCAGCCACACATTACAGTAACAAATATTTTAAATGTGTGCAAGCAGAAATCCAATTAGTGACTTTATTAAAGGACTGTATGGAATATTGTATTATTAAGCGATGTGCTCATTTACGATTACTACTGACTGTGGAAATAAATTCGTTTCAAACTATTGTTTAAAAGATCAAGGTCTTTCAATTATGATACTTACAACTTAATTATCATCAATTTTATAATTAAAAATATATGATATTATATAAGGCAATTTACAATATTACCCGAATAATAAAATAGAATCATTTAGTGGGCAGCGCAGTGGGTAGCATGTTCGCCTTACAGCAAGAAGGTTGCTGGTTTAAATCTAAAGTACAAAGACATGTGGTATAGGTGAATTGTATAGGCTAAATTGTCAGTAGTGTACATCTGTGAATGTAAGAGTGTATGGGTGTTTCCCATTGATGGGTTGCAGCTGGAAGAGTATTCGTTGCGTAAAACATGTTGGTGAGATTGGTGGTTCATTCTGCTGTGGCGATAACATATTAATAAAAGGACTAAGCCGAAAAGAAAATTAATGTTTATCGGTTTTATTTATAATTTTTTGTAAAGTTGCTTTAAACATTATACTAAACAGTTATAAAGGACATGTTTAGGGGTTATATTTAGCATGCTTAAGGAGTGATCTCCACTATCATATTTGAAGGGAAAATTCGCTTTATGCAATGGCAAAGTTATATAAAGCTTCGAAGCATGAGAATCGGGACTCGGTATCGGCAAGGAATCAGAACCTGATATCATCTGCAAAAATCCTGATCGGAGCATCCCTGATATTTTTACATTATATTGAAGTACAAAAATTGTATGAACTATAGAATACAACAATGAAGCAGGTCTGTGCAAATTTAGCTGGATTTGTATTTATGATTTTTTTTTTTAAATACATGATACAATTGATTATTCATTTAATTCTTTTTTCTTTTTTTGCAGGAAATGAGAGTCTGTGGAGTGGTGTGTAAACAAGTTTTTAAGAGACAAGTGTTTGACTGATGTGCCTTTATCCTATTGATCTTTTCTGCCATTTATAGTCATTGTTAAGTAGTAATTTTATATTGTAGATATCATGTCTTATTCATTTCCCCATTTTATATATATATATATATATATATATATATATATATATATATACACACACACATATATACATATATATATATATATATATATACACACACATATATATATATATATATATATATATATATATATATGTATGTATACACACACACACACACACACACACACACACACTCAAAATGAGAACAGATAAACTCATGCACGCCATCTTATTGTTCATTCAATCCAATAAAAACCTGCACAATTCTTATCTGTTAGTCTTTCTTCATTTAATCAGTTGTTATTTGTACATTTTTTAGAGCACACATCTCCATTACATGCAGCGGTGCAGGAACTGAACATCACATCATCTCTCACCACATTTATCTCCTTCCAGCTTGTGAAAAGAAACAACTATTTGGATTTGCTTAGAGGGTCAAGAGCTGATATTTTTCCTCCAGCCAAAAAGACCCTCAGATGTTAGAGAAAGTATTTTAAACAGAAGTTACTCTCAAGGGGTTAATCTTAGTGACTACAGCACTAAAACCAACCATACTTGGTACATACGCAATTCATATATATGCATTACAGGTGTCTGTTATATTAACCAAACACACTGGAATAGCTTAGGCACTTCCAGAAAATGTAAACACGCAGACAGATGAATGAGTGGATGGGCAGATGCAGTTGTGACTATGGTGGTTGTTTTTTTCTTCTCCAGCAGAGGGCACCACTACACAACGTTGGTTTAAGACTTCTTGAAAATCTGTTTGCCCACAACTCCCCCTGCTCTCAGTTCCTGAACAGAAAAACACACATAAAAATAAAGTGTAACAATATATTATATAATATTATAACATATTTTATTCACCAACCACATTATTTCATTAATGATTCACATAAACCGCATTTCTTTAGGTGGTGTAAAAAGTGTTTAAATTATTCATTCATTCATTTTCTTGTCGGCTTATTCCATTTATTAATCTGGGGTCGCCACAGTGAAAAGAACCGCCAACTTATCCAGCAAGTTTTTTTTTTTAAACAGCGGATGCCCTTCCAGCCACAACCCATCTCTGGGAAACTTCCACACACATACACTCATACACCGTGGATAATTTAGCCTACCCAAATCACCTGTACCGCATATCTTTGGACTGTGGGGGAAACCAGAGCACCCGGAGGAAACCCATGCGAACGCAGGGAGAGCATGCAAACTCCACACAGAAACGCCAACTGAGCCGAGGCTTGAACTAGCGACCCAGCGACCTTCTTGCTGTGAGGCGACAGCACCACGTACTGTACAACTGCTTCGCCCTGCTTAGATTATACTCAATAATAATAATAATAATAATAATAAAAAAATGGCACAAAATAAAAACAATAGATGAAATTGATGTTAATTGATGATAGATCAATAAATGAACTAAAATAAATATTAATTATTTGTCAGACATCTAGATTTATAATAGTTAAACTTAATAAATAAATTAATTGATTAATTATCCACTCATAGTAAGATCACTAAAAATGAACACATAATTTATTATAATTACTTTTTGGAAAAATTTGTTATATTTCATGAAAAAAAAAAAACCCAACAAAAACCAACATTTAAATATTATTGCACATTCTGCACAAAAAATGTCAAAAATAGTTTGAATTTTTTAATTGGTCAGAATACCAAATATTTTCATTTGTTGAGATTAAAAATTACTATTATTATTTTTCACCAAACACTGATTTGTTAGCTCTTTTAAGGTAAAAACTTTGGCATTACGTTGTATGAAAACAAATGAACAAACATGAATATAAAACACATTAAGCAAAACAAAAAAAATTGCAAGGAGTAAAAAAAAAAAAAAAAAAAACAGTAACTATACCATATGTTGAATACATATACAAATCCAGCAAAATAAAACTGAAAGGGATAGTTCACCCAAAAAATAATACTTTACTCCTTGTTACCTTACCATCAAATAGCTATATATGATTCTGTCTTCTAGGCTCCGTTTCAGAAAGGAGGTTAAGTGAAAACTCTGAAATAAGAGAAACTCTGGGTTTCCCCAATTTAAAATGGCAGGTTTGTCAAACGCGAGAAAGCAGGGTAAGTCAAGCCTGTTTCTGAAAGAGATGTACATGTAACTTACATTACATTACATTAACAGCATTACAGCAGTAACTTATTCAGTGAACCTAATCTGATCAGGAGCAGGTTTTATACTCTAAAAAAGGGCAGGATACCAACAGAATCTCAGAGTTTAAAGACAAAGCGATAATGCTTGCCTTAGCCTTCATTCTCACCTTATCCTTCAATTAGTCTTTCATTGCCTACATTTCAATCACACAAAGAACAAAGGTACGAGAATGACTTTCAATTAGATTTAATACTATAGTTTTAAAAGTTTTACCTTTGATTTTACTGCATAAATAATTGAATTATTACTCATGCTAAAAAATTTTTTTTAGTACTGCTTAAATTCTAAATGTCATATCAACCTCTACCACTTGATCAATAAGAATATATGCATACATGTTTTGTCAAATTTATTGTAGAAACTATGCAGTAGCCAGTTTTATGCAATTTGATGTAATTACATCTTAAATAACTTCAAAAATTACGATTAATTCACCACTTTTTCCAGGTCTATAACCTTCACACATTACATTACTAATTATTTATTATACTTAAATGTTTAAATGCTTTAAATATTTTAAATGTAAACTTGCTTATTACCTTGAGCAGCTGTTTCCCCACACTAACTGTCTCTGTTTCGCCAATGCAGCTTTTGCTTTTTTTAAATAAATGGTCAAATTTGCTATAAATTATTAAGTTCAGCTGGAGAGCTTGCATTTCTTGAGCTTGCATTTCTGGTCTGACGCATTCGCATGCGTATGAATGGACCTCTATGGGGAGAAAAGTCCAGTGTGACCGCAGCTTCAGTCTAATCAGACTTGACTGACCTAAAGCCGCCTTTCCACTGCACACGACATTTGGACACGGCTGTCCGATTACGCCCCCTTGTGGCAGTCGCACAGAATTTTCAGTTTTGTTGCACACCATGGGAAAGAAGCTGTTCTTGCAGTGACCAAAAAAAAGTTATTTTTTCCCTGGTTGAATGAATGATTACTAGAAACTCAAAGACCACTTAAAATTTTGGAGAGAATGCGGAGACAACATTGAAATATAATATTTTTATTATGTATAGAAATATTTTTTTAATATTAAATTTTTTCTGATAAAAAAAAAAAAAAAAACTCTTAAAAAACTCCTATTTCTTATCTCGTGCGCACAGACCTGCTTGGACAACACTGAAAAACATCACATCCGATCGGCCATTTGCATACGGTCTAGTCGCAAGAGTTTAAATATTTCAACGGATCCGCAGCTCATTTCACTTACGAATTTTCCGCATACGGAGATGATTGGAACTCTACGCAGCTCCCGGACTACTCTCCATTGGAAATGAAAGACTTCCGCTCTATCGCTTGTCATGTGCAGTGGAAAGGCAGCTTAACTCAGATCAGCTGTTCTGAAACCAAAAACTCTGCATTTTTAATCTCTTGGTAAGTCAACTCAGTTCAAGTTTAAACTTGGTTGAACCTCCTTACTGAAAAAGGCCCTTGTTGAACACAAAAAATATATATTTTGAAGAAAGATTTAAACTTTGACATTCATAGTAGAAAGAACAAATACTTTGCTATTCAATGGTTACAGGTTCAGTTTTCTTCAAAATATCTTCTTTTGTCTTCAACAGAAGAGACTCAAACAAGCTTCAAAAGAAGTAAAGAAAGTGTACTATCTCTAAGTACAGTAATCAAGTAAAATTAGACTGTAGCATTTCTCACCCCAGCAGGTGGCAGTATAAGCCTGATTATAGATTCCTCATCCCTCTGATGCCCTTTTGTCAAAGGGTTTGCTTGGTGTAATTAAGCGCAACATTGCACAGATGTGGTCGAACATCTGTTGGTAACGTTGCAAATGAGTTCAACAGCACAATAGCCTTGAAATGATAATAACGTCCTGGCGTTTGAGGCACAATGGGCCTCTAATTCACATCAGTGAGCACATGTAGCATCAGTTAGCATATGCTGCGCACCAACTTGCGGGTTCCAAAAAAATCAAGCATGCACTCGTTCAATGAGGCATAAATCAGTGTGTATGGTGTAGTTTAGCATAAATACCAAATGAAGTTCATCTCCTTCTATCCATTGGGTCCAGCCCCGGCCTTCAACCTCGCCTTTCTGGACACACACAAGCTTGTCTCCATCCCAAGTGATGGTGGTCTGTGGGATAGCAAAATATTTATACATGTAGTAACCAATAATGTGCCTAGTTAGATTTAAAATTATATGTAGGGATGGATTTTAGAAGCTAAAATATGCTAGTTCTACATAAAATAATGAACCTCAAATGGTTTGACCAAATATGGGTATTTTGAGGATTTTATTTTACACAAAGTGACTGTGTCTCTTCAAACAACTTGGATTAAACAGCTCAATTTATAGGTTTTATGATTAATATTCCAATGTTTGAATTTTGACATTGTGAAGCAAATAGTCGGACAGACATTTTTAATGAAAAAGGACACACACTAATAAGTCATAACTTTTGAAATGAGGGCGAATAAAAGCTGACTTATCATTTTTGAGTGAACTAACACTTTAACTAGTAATGTTTCACCATCAGTCGTATACCATTAAAGTATAAATGCAAGTTTCATTCACATTTCATAATTTGTCAGACACTTTCATCCAAAGTAACTTGGGTCTGGCTGTTTGGATATGATTTCTGTGATATAATTCATTTATTCAGCTCATGTTCTTTTTTTAATCAGATAAATGAATGCGTGCCTTCGAAACATTTTCATGAGACTGAACCGTTAATCATCAAAAAAAGAGAGAGTTTGGAGTATAACAACAGCTACAAAAGCTGAACAACTAAATTACTGGAACAAAGATAAAACTGTGGAGCTTTTGCTTAATATTTGAGTCATTGTACTTTTAAATGGCTTTCTCTACTTATCTGCATTCCATGAGGGGATTACAATAAAATAAGGCATTCAAGTGAACAGAAAGCAAATGGGAAAGCAGTTATTTGAGCCATTTCTAGACCGAAGACTGAAAAAGCAGTGGACAAACACTACAATTTCTGCTTTGTCAATTTTCCCTCTCCATCATTCACACTTGTGGATTATACTTATTGTGTGAAGGGAAAACGTTGGGTGGTGAATATGGTGTCGCACTCACCATACATCTCCTGCCATCAACAGGACCCAGGTCTTCCTCAAACTCCTGACCAACTACAAAGTCCATGTCGTAGTTCTTAAATGTGCTGACAGTCTTGATGACAAAGTGATCTCCATTCTGGCTGATATCTTTATCAGGTCTCAATAAAATAGCAATTTTCCTGATAGCAACATTAACATCTTTGGGGAAAAAAATAAAATAGGTTACAAAATAGGCATATACACATGTTAGCTTCAATTTCAAACTGATTTATTTGCAAATTTCCAGTGGCGATTGTTTTTAATTAATATATCTATATTTACTTTTATACTATATTTAACTTTTTTTTAACTTATACTTCTATTTACGAATACAACTTTAATTAACCAATACCAATTAAAAAATTAATAAGAAAAAAAAGAAAAAAAATTGAATAAAAATACATTAATAAATAAAAATGTAAAACTAAAAACAAATATAATTGAATAACCAAAGATAAGTTAAAAAAATTAAAAATAAATAATATTAAAAAAAAAAATTTATATATATATATATATTTATATATATATATATATATATATATATATATATATATATATATATATATATATATATATATATATATATATATATATACACATACATACATACACAAATAAATATTATACAAAATAATATTATAAACAAATAAATAAAAATAAATAATATTTTATATAAATATAATAATTATATATAAATAACATTATACATAAATCAAAATAAATTATGTACACATAATTTATATATATACACATACACACACACACACACACGCACACACGCACGCACACATGCATTAAATCACAGCTCTTTTACTGAATGATTTAGTAGCTATCTAAAGCCGTTCCGTATCCAATTGTGTTTCTGCCATTTTGTAGCAGTGTATGAAATCACATTTCAATATTAAATAATACCTTAGGTTGAGAGTATGCGAGTATAGTACAAACAAATTCCTATATGAAACAAAAAAAGAAGACGCCAAGTACCCAGCTGACTTACTACTTCTGGCGATATTCTTGAATCTCGCATACAATGCATACAATGGATACTTTACCATCTCATGAGGCCACAGGAAAGCATGTATGAATGAGAGTGAAGGGGTTTATGTGACAATGTCAACATGACAGATATAGTATTGTATGTCCAAATTCCACTCATATTCATGCTAGCCTACATTCTTTTGTTATAGTTGTTAAAGTTTAAAGTAGTTTATAAAGTGCCTACTTCAACGAAAAATGAGTCTTCAATGCCTACTTTGGTTCACTACTTTACACCCACAATCCACTCTGATTCCGTGTAGAATACAATGTACTGTACATTGTTGAAGTGAAATGTCTAAATCCACACAAGCCAAAAATTAGAATTCTGAAGTTTCCTAAAACTTTCAGGGTGTTTCAGTCTTATGTTGTGGAACAAAACATTCATTGCGTTCAGTCTACCGCAGAGCTTGTGAAACACCAAAGAAAATTGAGTTGTTCCCACATGTCTTTCATGCTGCCATGGTAACTCAAGACTTCCATTCTCATTCACTTCCACTGATTTTTTTTTAGTCCAAAACTGTTCTTTAGCTGCTTCTTGTTGTTAACTGGAATTTTCTTAGGATATTTCTTAGGATTTGTCATAACAACATTGGTTTGTAGCTCAAGTTGTTTGACCAGTTAATGCATCTGTTATCATTCCTATTACTTACCCACAGAAAGGAATCAGAAGTTCTACACAATCACAGAAAAGTGTATAGGCTACACCTGCAATGCGAAAGACGAATAAAGAATGATATGTATAAATAATATTAAAAAAAAGAAAATAACAAAATGCAGGTGTTTCTGTTTATTTTAATACCAAAAAACTAAATAAATGTGACAAATGAAAACCGAAACACAATTCAACGTCTAATGCAGGCCTAGCTCAAGAGCTTTTTTTTTTAAATAAACTTTCATTTAGAAAAGAGGAAATGTACAATATAAACCAGGAAGTAATCTGTAAGAGACTGGAATACAAATACATACAATTACAAAGTGATAAGAATAATAAGCAATAGAAACAGAAAAAAGAGAACAAAATAAAGAAAGGGGAAGTACAAAAATAAATAAAAAGTCAGAAAGCATTAAAGACTAACTTACTAACGTATTTTTGTTGTTAGATAAGCGTGTAGCTTTAAGCAAGGAATCAATTTTAATTAAAAATGAGGAAGAGGATTTAAGAAATTTTAGTTTGTAAGCAAAAAATTTTCGTATATAAATGTAAAAAGTTTGTTTTGTTGATTGTGATTTATTCAAATAATTATATATCTGACCAAAACATGCAAGTCAGTTTCCTCATTTTCCTGACAGAAAGAACAAGTAATTGCAATATCAGTAAATTTTAAGATAAATGCATTGACCGGGTATATTTTGTGTAGAATTTTAAAATGAATTTTCTTTGCTTTGTTTTGTTTGGGATTACATATTTATATGAGAGAAGCCATGTTTTTTTCCAATCAATATCTTGTATTAACGCTAACCAATGATTTCCCTTATGGAGCAATTAGACTTTTTTTTTTTTTTTTTTTTTTGGAGAATTCGAAGAATAAGTTTGTTGTTGCAGTTCTTATTCTAATACCTTACAATAGCTCAAGAGCTTTTCCGCGATAGCGCACGCTGTTTACGTCAGCGTGACAACAATTCAATTATAACCAACCACCGATTTTAGCGTTCCAGACACCGCAATTTTTTTACTTTTCCAATTTAGAATATAGACCTGTTTATCTGGTCTTACAAAGAGGCATGAAAATTTTGACATTATTTAAGTTCTGCTTCAGTGCTTTGCGTGGAGCTAGGATAAAACGTAAAAATAGACTGCAAAAAGCATTTTACAGGACAAAATGTGTGGCAACCCTACAAAGGCTATTTTGCAGACGATACGTATCCCCAACTTCTTTCAACACATCTTGCTGGAAGTTTATAGTAGTCTATACCTAGAAAGAGCTTGATTAGCTGGTTCAGGTGTGTTTAATTGTGATTGTAACGAAAATTTGCAGGACACTGGCGTCCAGGACCGAGTTTGGACATCCCTGAATTAACTCAAAGTTATCCAACAGACTTGTCGACATCTGAACAAATTTTAGGCTTCTCAAGTTAACAAATACCAGATATTTTCTCCCAATATTTCAGTAGCATAAAAAAGCGTTTAATAAAGTGTGGATCCAAACAAATCAAAGGCTAATCATAATAATAAAAACTTACCAAGAGCTTTGAGATACTCCTCAAAGTTGTTGTTGGAGATCATTTTCCAGTAACCAGTGTAATCAGGCATTTTGAACTACAGGCAACGCGATTGTTGTCCTAAAAATGTGTTTATAATGCAGACCTGATGCCTGGTCGTTCAGCTCCTGTCGTGAGCACTGGCACTTATCAGCACTGCATTTTATTTACTACCATATTAAGCGGATCAGCTTCATTACTGCGACGCATGCGGGGGTGGAAACACTCCCACTACGTGCTCGACCACGGTCATTACACTCAAGACTCAAAAGTACAACATCGGAACATATGGATTAATGGTAAGGGACCATCGTTACATTGTTTACATGCTTTTACAAGATTCTGCTACACAACCTTTCAGATTAAATGAACTGAAAAGACATTTCTGAGCTGACATGTAAATTATGTGTCTCAGCAAAGCTCTCTTTATTTTTAAAACCCGAGTGGAAAATGTGTTTTGCTGACCTACATGACCATTACTTAGACACAAAATCCAGCTTTTACCAATTAAACTCAATTTACTCTTTTCTAAATCACACTGTTTAACTCAAGCATATGGTTGGAAGCACAAAGAGCAAAGGACTTCTCTTTGAAACTTTATTTCTGCAGCCACGATTAAAAAAAAAATAAAAAAAAAAGTTTACATAGGATGTAACCCAGAATTATTAATTTCAATGCACAAAATTAATTCTGTATGACATAAAACCTGTATGTTGCTCAATATACAGTAGCCTACAATAAACTGTAAATGCACAAATTTATTACATATATAGTCACTGGCCACTTTATTAAGTACACCCTACTAATCCTGGCTGCATTTACTCTCAGAACCTTAATCTTTCGTGGCATAGATTTAACAAGATTTTGGTCCGTATTGACATGATAGCATCACGCAGTTGCTGCAGATTTTTCAGCTGCACATCCATTATGCAAATCTCCTGTTCCACCACATCCCAAAGGTGCTCTATTGGATTGAGAACTGGTGACTGTGGAGGCCATTTGAGTACAGTGAACTCATTCTAATAGCCGCTATGTCATGTTCAAGAAATTATCTGATTCGCGCTTTATGACATGGTGCGTTATCCTGCAAGTAGCCATCATAAGACAGGTGGGTACACTGTGGTCATTAACGGATGGACATGGTCAGCAACAATACTCAGTGCTCAAAGTGTGCCAAGAAAATATCCTGCACACCATTACACCACCACCAGCCTGAACCGTTGATACAAGGCAATGTTGTTGATGCAAAATTCTGACCCTACCATCCGAATGTCGCTGCAGAAATCAAGACTCATCAGATCAGGCAACTTTTTTCAATCTTCTATTGCCTAATTTTAGTGAGCCTGTGCAAATTGTAGCCTCAGTTTCCTGTTCTTACCAGACATGAGTGGCACCCGGTGTGGTCTTCTGCTGCTGTTGTGGCCCATCTTCCTCAAGGTTCGATGTAGGCATGGGCCGGTATAAGATTCTGAAGATATGATAACCTTGGAAAAAAAAATTACGGTTTCGCAGTATTGTGATTACTGCTCTATAATATATTCTTTTTAAATGTCTGGGTAAAAAAAATATTTTTACCCCCTTTTGAACACAAAATATTTTATTTTGAGAAACATTTAAAATATTTTGGAGCGGTAAACCTGTCAGGCTAAATAATTACAATTAAATATTGACTTCTGCTATCTTCATTTAATTCAAAAACAGATTTTTTTTCTTTACAATTTAAAGCGACATCTTTGGATATTTTTTTCTGCTGGAGAAAAAAGTAAATAAAAATGGCACACTTAGGAACGGTATTGTAGAAAATGTACAGTATTAAAACTTGACTTTTCCAAACCACGGTATACCTTGAAAATGGTTATCGTCCCATGCCTAGTTTGATGTGCGTTTAGAAATTCTCTTCCGCATACCACAATTGTAACGAGTGGGTATTTGAGTTACTGTTGCCTTTCTATCACCTCGAACCAGTCTGGCCATTCTCCTCTAACCTCTGGAATCAACAAGGCATTTGTTCCCACAGAACTAGCGCTCACTTGATATTTTCTCTTTTTCAGACCATTCTCTGTAAACCCTAGAGATGATTGTGTGTGAAAATCCCAGTAGATCAGCAGTTTCTGAAATACTCAGACCAGCCCGTCTGTCACCAACAACCATGCCACCTTTGAAGTCACTTAAATCACCTTTCTTCCCCTTTCTGATGCCTGATTTGAACTGCAGCAGATCGTCTTGACCATGTCTACATGCTTAAATGCATTGAGTCGCTGCCAAGTGATTGGCTGATTAGAAATAGAAATGAGCAGTTGGACAGGTGTACCTAATAAAGTGGCCGGTAAGTGTATTTGTTCAATTAATATGATTGTATAAGTTTTTCGAAGAGAATTTACTTATAAACGTGTATAGTTAAAACTTAAGGAATCACTTAAATATCTTACCTTCATGTCAACTATTTTTTATGTTGTAGCACTTGAGATTTCTTTTACCATGGGAATTGAATCTTATTGTATACAGTCTTGGATGTTTATGACACAAACAAAACCACCATGACAGAGAGAGGTGCATTCCATCCCTCTTAAGTTGATATTTTTTCTTTGTTTCCGTTTTGTTGACACATTTTTAGTACACATGGGAGAATAAGGGTCCAACATCCTTTCCTTCAAGCATGTTTATGAGAGCTGCAGGAAGCACACTACATTCATCATCTTTCTTCTTGTCTGTGCTCTCCTTGCCTTTCATAAGAAGTCAGACACATACATCACTTTTTAAACTATTTTCCATTGTCACATTGGGAAAACTCTAGATCTTAAAAAAAAAATTGTACATCTATGTATGCATATGTTGTTTGTCATCAGTGACAGAGGTTGTTTAACCACATTTATTGAACATTTTCAGTTTTACCCTTTCATTTACATTAACACACCAGAGTCTGACATGTGACATGCTAAAGTAATGAGTCAATGTTGATGAATTTGTATAGTTGCACAGGTCAAACTGTTTGGTTTGTTCTAGTTTTAAATACCATTAAGAGACTGGAAATGATTTCACCTGGTTTTTTACCGACATCCCTGCGTTCTCGTACAGGATTTCTTGAAAATCAGTTTTCTTTTTTTCAATGCCAGGAGCCCAACAAGAGATAAACAGACAAAAGTAAACAACAAAAACCATCTGCTGTTATCTTTCAAACATATCTTGGTAATCATGTCTGTGCAATAATGATGACAATGATGAAGCCTTAGGCCCATGATTATGATGATTTTCATAACAATGCAGAGTCTATCAGTGTATAGATCTTTGCTTTGTTATATAT